>NC_140705.1:4520000-4797500 GCF_050655825.1 Lonchura striata | reverse complement strand
GGAGGGCTGGTCCTGGGGGCAGGAGATATTTTTACATGTTCATACAGTATTTAAAGCCGGTTTCCTGTAACAAACCCACTTATTCATATTATTCTATTTTCCACCTTACTTATCCCAAGCTATTTTTAAAACCTTGCTTACCTTAAAACTCTTAATATCCTTAAAAACCTGGTATAGGTAAGAGGCTGGTCTTATAAACTGCTGGTGATACCCTCAATCTTACTGCTTCTTTTGGTTTATATTTAAAAATTTCTCATGTTCTGTGCATGCAGGCATGTCTTTGTTTTCTTGACATGAATGTTGTAGTGAGGGAACATGTCTGAATTTTTTGTGTTCGTGGCATGAGCTGGTTTTATGTGGCTACCAACATGACAAAAAGTTTGTTAAATGAAACTAAAAGAATAACTGGGGAAAAAAACCAAAAGCAACAAAAAAAATTGCAGTACTTTCTATTTTTCCTGACAAATGTAGATTAGTTTTAGAGTTTTGAATATTTAGCTGCTGATGTAAATGACTGGGTCATGTGAGGATAATTTGGAAAACATTTTAAATTGCTTATAGACCTTTTGGAACTGAAAATGAGATTAAACAGTACTGAAAAAATCTGTGCTGATAATTGCTTGCTTACATTTGTTACATGATAAGGGAAGAAAGCTAAGGAGAGACAGATTCTAATGTCTTTATTTTGTAATGCACTCTAAACTTGCCAGAATTTCAGCACAGAGCAGAAAATAAACTATAAACTGGAGGATCCCACAAACAGCATCTGTAGATATAAATAATAGACTAATAAAAAGCATAGCATGCTATTAATATTTTATATAAGATCAATCTGTTGACATTCAGGTGTGCTTATACTTAATAATGTACACAAGTACACAAATGTCTATATCCTGAAAAACAAAATAAACAGCACTTCTGCACTGTTGTCACCAGTGTATTATGATGTTTCCTTACATAGGGGCATGACATTTACAGGTGAATGTCTCGGAGAAAGGGACTATGTTGTATTGAATGAATATAAAACATTTCTCATATTGTGGCTGCTATAATTAACAAATAAAATACGGCTTTGCAGAGTGTAAGGATGCACAAAATTATAGACAAATATTTTTTTAAAATTCTATTTAAAGTGTCAAAACCATCTAGTGACATTGATGGACACTTGTCTCTGTCATTCCTGGAAAAAAACACCAAACAAACATTGCTTATGATAAGTATAAAAAGTATTTCAGAATGTTGGTTTTATTAATGAAAGGATGCACAAATACTTTACCTCGATGGTGTAAGGGAGCCTGGCATTTCAGCAGGTGCCCGAGTAACTAAATCAGAACAAACCACCACACTCCAACCACCCTATTGTTCTCTTCATCTGTACAAAGGGAACCTGCAACCAAAACAGACCCAGCGCCCTGGCCACGTGCGTTATTGGGATTTTCATTGTGCTGACAAGGAGGGAGGGTTAGAGCATGGCTCTGTTCTCCCTGCTGTCAGCTGCACAACCCATCATCGCTTGTGCTGGCATTTTGTACCGACGGGTGCTATTTGATGTGGAGACAGGAATAAGAGAGGGAAAATGCTCTCCCCATGTTTTTTCTGACTACCTTTTCCAGCACAACATAGCCTAACTTTTGTTTGTTCTAGGCTTGGGAAACAAAGCAAAAGCAGAGTTTTCATGAAGGAGAACCCTGTGTGGAGCATGAACCAGTCAGTTAGGAGGAAAAGGATTGGGCCACCAAAGTAAAGTAATAAAAAACAAACATAGTCTTTTGCCATTCCTCTCTCTCAGGCCACTTGAAAATAGTTATAGATTAGAATCAAAGAATATTTTGTGTTGAAAGAGACCTTTAAAGGTCATCTAGTCCAACCCTTTGCAATGAGTAAGAACATCTTTAACTACCTCAGGTTATATATGTTCTCTTTAGGTAATTTGGAGATTCAGTATGCAGCAGTTTTGGGCCCTTGGTATCTCATCTAGATGAGATGAGCTGCACAAATCATCTCTCTTTCCCACCCATATTTATCTTGTGAGCAATTGTATTTATTGAAATCAACATGAAGATGATAGACCAGAGGCTAAAACTCTGTCATGAATGAAGAAATAATGGAATAGAGTCGGATGAGAGAGAAGCCTTAAAGAAGGGATGGAGCACCTGAAATCTTCCCTCCTTTATTTTTTCCCCCTAATCTATCAGTTGCAATATAAATTATAATTCTCCCTTTGCCTAAATCTTGTCCTGCTTCTGTTTCCAGACCTCTGGCTGTAAGAGCACAACCATCACCATTTACAGTCATCTTCAAAGTAATATCTTATGGCAACAGAGGAAGTCAGATCAGACTATGTAATCACTTCCCTATGGTTGTCCTAAAAAGAGCCTTCTTAACACTCACAGGCTCATTTCATGTGGTACTCAGAGCACAAAATTACTGGGACAATCAGCTGTATGATCCCACCAGTTATCTCACTGTCTGCGTGCTCTCCTTTTCCATTCTCTGGCTTTGCCATAGGAAGAATGCCATGGATAACAAGTCTGGGTGCAAGGGCCACAGCTTTCCCTCCTTCAGGCATGCTTGTGGGCAAATTACTTTGCTGTTTCTGCATGTGGGGCTCTTAATTTGATGGGCTGAGGCATCTTACATGCCCTGGCACCAGAAGTTAGTCTAAAAATTTCCAAAGCCAGCAAAATCTGCTGAGAGTAATAGGCATCTCCAGACTGAATCACTAGACTCACAAAAAGCATTATTTCCACTCTGGTTTTGAGGCATTATTTCTGCTTCTTCTGCTGGTATCTTAGCATCCTAACTCTCAAGTACTCTGTTATGACAAGATTGGTTCAACAATTAAGTGAGGATTGACTTTTCCAGCAGCACCTACAGTAGCATTGTGATGGGAAGAAAAGCTGGTTGTTGCCACTGCTGTTTAGTTCACCTTAAAACATATCTTGTGGTCTTTGTGTTAAGCTGCTTTGCAAAATCACTCTAACACATGATCAGAAGGAAGGAAGGAATACTCTGAAGCTTGTGTTTGACAAGAAGCCTAGTCCTTCATCTTCCTGTGTGGCTGCCCTTCTCCTTTCTCCTCTCTTTCCAGCAGCCCTCTATGCCTTTTCCTGTTTACCACATGGTGCAAAGGCCAGGACTTCATCCATCTCCTTCCCAAGGTGGTGTTTGTGGTAGGAAATTCATGCCTTCAAAAATGCACACAGCTTGTGACAAAGACAGATCATCTAGAAGGCACCACACTGCTCTCTGTTGCTGTGTCAATGAATAATTAATAGAGTGAAATAATTATATGCAATAGATTTTACCTTCCTGTAATTTGCTACTTGTTCCCAATGTTTCTGGAAAGCAAATGACCTAGACTTGCTGAGTTCTTTTACTTTTAACCCATACCTGGCTTACCTGGAATTGCTTTGGTTTAGATCACGTTGCTTGGGCATGATATTTTAAAATATTTCAGACTGTAAGCAACTTTCTACTAAATAGTAATAAGAAGTGTTCCAGTAAATTCTGGTTAGGGTAGGAGCAGCTGCAGGGTAACAGGTTTTTGGATTAAAGGAACAATTATTTATCTGGCATAAAGGGTGCACATACTGGCTTAACCTGGCAAGGAGATGAACTTTAATATGACACTGATTTCAGTACAGTCTCACTCGTTATAAAATCTAGAGACTCATTGAAGTAAATAAATATGTAGACAGTGCTACTGTTTTCTTGACACGTATATATATATACACGTGTGCATGTGCATTGTGTGGCAGATGCCAAACAAACAGATCTACTCAGTGTTAACGCTCTTCACAAATGTACCTGACAGACCAGAAGTTGGAAAATGTTGCTTGAAAATATTTACAGGTTTCTGGAAAAAAAAAAAAAGAAAATCTACCAAAGAAAACCCAAACACACCAAAACAACACAGACCCAAAATTACTTCAGGCATGTGGCGCCAGATTTTTGTGTTTGAGCGTATGAGCTCATTAATTGTAGCTTTGAGCTGTGTAAAAATGTGCATCAGTGCCCTTGATGTGCCTGTATTTTGGTGATGCATGAATTGTCTCTATAGCCTGTCTAAGAAGTGGACACTAATATCTGCCCTGGAACATAATTAGAAGTCATAAAATACCCTTCTGTACTGAGTCAGGATCTCACCCATCTGGGATTGATACCAAGAGATGTTCTTTTCTGGTGTTGCTGTCAGCACAAATGTTTAAATATACCTTCAAGAGCTGAAATATTTGGAAAGAAATTCTGTTTGCCTTATGTAAGCAAGCAATAGTCTGCATTTAATGAAGGTTCATCCTTCAGTCTGTCTCTGTGAGAAGTGGAACTGAGTCACCTTAATTTTAAGAGGGCTGCATGTGTAAGTTGATAAAGAAAAAGGTGTAGGATCTTGCCTAAAGTGAGCTTTTAATTGTCATTCTATTCTATTCTATTCTATTCTATTCTATTCTATTCTATTCTATTCTATTCTATTCTAATCTCATTATAGAATTAGGTTAGAAGCTTAAATTTTTAAGCGCAGCTGTGAGCTTTTGTATTATAAAAGTTTAAGGTGTTCACAGGAAAAAAGAAACTATCAGGGTATTTTAAAAGATGCAGTGTGCTTCCTGTAAGCATGAGTGATGAGTACAGATTAATTCTGCTCTAAGAAGGTCTTCACATCATCATCCTCACACAAACCATCTGAACTCCTTCTAGTAGTGCATTGAATTATATGATATTTTGTATCACTGTCATATGCAGCTCATTCTTTTTCTCATCTTTCCCCCAGGGAATAATAGTGCATGCAGTGCTAAGATTTATTTCTTCCACAGAATTTTTTTGTTGTAGTTAGGTTGGAGAAGGCAGGTCAAAGAAAAGTGTTTTGTGTTTGGTGATAAAATATGTGTTAGTCCTTAAGATTATTTCTTCATTTTTTTTCCCTGGGAGTTTGTAATACTCTCTTGGATCAGTTGAAGAGAAAGTTTTCTCTCTTTCTCTCTCTCATACTAACTTTAATTTAAAAGCTCAGTTTTGCCTGAGGAGTTATTGATCACAGTCTTGACTGAAAGATTTGGTGATCATTCAGCAGTTTTAGACCCAGGCCAAGTAATTGCCACTCTCAAGAAATAAACAATTGCAGAGCTAACCTGAGATAAACTGTCTAGTTCAATAGATTTCAATCGTTAATATCAGCTGAGGATTTGACCTAACTTTGGAAGGAATTTATGAGTTCAAAGGTGTGGAAAGCTCTTCTTGCTGCAAATCACTGCACACCAACAGTGCTCTTGCACCTTTGTAATCCTAAATTCTGCTCTGAGAGCTAAATTTAACATTTCTCATTAGAACCAACATCCCAGTATTTTCACAAACTTTTTGGTTTTTTTAAATTGTGAGTGAGGGTTTGATCTTATTTTTTTAATCATACTAGATTGGAGATACCTTAGTGATAATCAGTAATTTTTTCAGAGCATGAAATCAAATTATATCAAATAATCATAACAAGGTGTTTTGACTGTAAATCTTATGAGATCTAATAATTCACTGTTCTCACACTGAAATTCCAACACATTCATTTATCTCAATAATATTACAGAAAACCAAAGCACACACACCCTAAGAAAAACCAAACCCAAACAAAACCAACCACAAGAGAACCGCAGAATTGTTCTTCATGGTTGAGTTTGTCGAAACACAGTAGAGGAGGTTTCCCTCACTTTAATATTTATTTTTTTTGTAGGTGGCACCTGTGTTGTCAACCCCACCGACCTGTTCTGCTCCGTTCCTGGTCGCTTGTCTCTGCTCAGCTCCACTTCCAAGTACAAAGTGACCATCGCAGAGGTGAAGAGGCGCCTGTCACCACCAGAATGCCTCAACGCCTCCCTCCTCGGAGGTATTTTGAGAAGGTAAGTTGAAGGTGAGGATAACAACTCCTAGACAATGCCGTAACTACTGTAACTTTTTTATTTTCAACAGATGGGCTTAATTTTTTCCCCCTTACTTGGATAGTGGCCACATTTGAGGTGAACAGAAGGGGATGGATGAGGAGGGAACACTGGGGGATTTTTAGTACATTAGCAAGTTTACATTTTTCATCAAACTGGGGTTTTTTGACCTCCTCTGTTCAGTTACTAATCAGATGTGGATAGATGTAGCTTTGACTTGTTTTGAGCAAAAAAAAAAAGGGAAATTCAATGTGTGGAAAATTTCACCAGACCTAGAAATCTAAATTCTAGCTGAGAAACAGTCTTAAAAGGAAACCATTTTGCAATAGTTACAGCCCTTACTCAACAAAAAAATAAAACACCAAGGTGTAGGGATGCCTTTTTCTTCCTTCTACATATTTTTTTAAGCACAAAAAAGAAGAAGATGGTTTTACTTTTCTCATTGTGAGATACTGGGGGAGAAGCAAATAATTAGGTAAAGTTTTGCCTCTGACCCTTCACTGACCAGAGCAGACACCTGCAGAGAGAAGGAGCAGAAAGAAAGAAAGGGGCAGGCTGTGCCTCACATTGCAAGAAGAAAAGTAGGAGGAAACTGTAATTCAGCCAGGCATATCTAAGTCACGGTGTCCCTGAGGCGTCAGCTCAGATGGCATCAGCTGCTTGAACACCCTTTGATCAAAACTAGCTGGAAAGTCATCGGCGATTTCACTGCTGGCACTGACGGCCACACTGATCCTTGTGCTTATACTGAAAGTCATTTTACCCAGCCTGAGACATGCAGGCACTCCAGAGCTGTCTTGAAACATCTTGGAGAGAAATTACTATAGACCATAAATTGTTTTCAAGGCATAAGTCCCATTCAACTGCCTCTATGGGCAATGGAATCCAAAATCTACATTCAAAATTTTCCCCTCTATTTGTTTCATCCTGGAGAAACCTTCAGCTAATTTTCATTTTAAATATTCATGCTGCAGATTGCATCAATACATCAGTATGGATTCAAGAGTATCGACTTGAATGTGGGGGCTCACTTCTCTGTTAAAATGTTTGAATGATCCCCACAGGTTTTTGACCCAGACTAAATATCTCCTCTCCCAAATTAACCCTGGCCATGGTTCAGGACTTTGCAAAAGCCAGGGGCTCCTCCCTGTCTGCAGGTTGGATGTGCTAATTCAGTTTTATGAATCAGAGAGAGCAATGGAACAGATTTGGTCAGTTTGTAACTGAGGGTTTCACAGCTGGGGAACAGACTCAAACACTCTGTATTTGACCAGGAAAGATGTAGGAAAATAAAATATCATTGATTGTTTCCTGAGACCTTGAAGGCTTGTTTTTGCATCCTGTCAGCAGCCACTGGTTACCTGTTTTCCCAAATAGCTTGCTTTGGGAATAAAGTGTTCTTCTGAATAAAGAAAAAATTATTTTCAGAAGATATTTCCTGACAAACAATTGGCCAAAATTGTGGTATGTTTTAATGCATAAAAAGAGACATCCAAATGCTGATATTCCATGTTTGGTTTCTTCTTCTGCCTGAAGGAACTTAACATGAACCTCAAAATGTTTATTTAATTAGTTTTGCTACTCATTGATTCCTTTTTCTAAACTGAGGGCCCCTCAGTCTTGTTTGGGGTTAATTATGTATTTCTTGTACAAAAAGCAAAGGTCTAGACTCTTACCTAATTAATGGACAGGTCATTCATTTGCGATGGTAGGTATCAGGGTTCCAGTCACTGTTTCATTAATTGTTTAAGCAAATTAACATTGGTTATTTGCTGTCAGCTGACTGCTGCACCTGTTTGAAAGATACAGGTTTAAATTCCCTCAGGCTGAGGAAGAATTTGAACCTACATCTGATGCCTAAGTGGATTAGTCTGAAATGCCTCAAACACTGAGGTGCAGCAGAAAAGCAGCTGGGACACACCAGGACCCATTGTGTGAGAACAGTGGGATGTAGGTGTTTGGCACAGGGACACAGATAACCAATGATGGCTGAGATTTCAGCTTCAGCATTTCCTATTCCCTTGGCCTTCTTACTTCTGAGATTTGGGCTTTATAGACAACATTTCTAAATACCCAGATCTCAACATAAATTATAGAGGGATAGTTAGAGCTGGTTTCCACATAGACATCTACATTTAAGTAGCTACCTGGCTTCCTTTAATAGCCAGACAAGACAGATGAGTAAAGTTCACTCATTGTGGATATCTGTCTAATCTAATTCTAGAGAGTCATGTTTTCTCTCTAATTTGTCTTTGGAGCCTGGCTTGGCTAAATCAGATATAAGTGTTTGCACTGCCAATATTTACATTTAGTCACTGTAAGCCCAGATGCCGTGCCCAAATCAGGACACTGGGTTCCACTAGGTGGAAACTGCCTGAAGATCTGATGCCCTCATGACAGGCATTAAAACCTCTAACTCTGCCAAAGAGCCAATGTTAAAGAATCACCTAGAGCAAGCAGGAAATTAGGAATACAGCTCTGAAATATTTCCCATGGATGTCACTACTGCAGGCATTACCCAACATATTCATTAATAAAGTGTGTACAATTTCTAGGCTTATATTAACATGGGGGAAAGGTGCAGAATAATGACAAATATCTCTCTTTCCTGCTGTTCTCTCATGACAGAGCAAAATCCAAGAACGGAGGACGCTGCTTGCGAGAAAAATTAGACAGACTTGGACTAAATTTGCCTGCAGGAAGAAGAAAAGCAGCAAATGTCACACTCCTGACTTCCCTGGTAGAAGGTAGGGTCTCTAATATTGCAATGTAATATAATTAAAATGTTTCATGGCGTGCAACCCTTTTCATCCATAGGGTTAAATTCCATGATCTGTATTTTGTATAAAGAGACTTGACTTGCCTAAAGCCACAGAAAGAGTGAGTGGCAGAATGGAAGTTTACTCTTGGATATCTTGGCTCCTAGCAAGTCTCTTGGTCCTGCAGTTTCCTCAGCATTGATTTGTGCTTACAAATCGATGTTCTGAGTGTTCTTCTGAGAGAGATGAATGTCTTATACTAACTCTGTAAGTAGGTTTGTTTATCCTCCTTTTTTTTTAACTTATGAATTTCCTGGAGCTGGTCCAAAAATGTGATGATTTTTTTTATCTCCCATAAGAAAGCATAATATTTAGACAAGCCTTTTCCCCACACACATAAATGAATGAAATCTGTTTTCAGATAATATCTAGACAGGCTCAGGAGATTCTTTCTTGGCCTTTATTTGTTGTTTAAATATCATTCACCAAATACTGCCAGGTTCTTCAAACCTTCAGCTGGGAGATGCAGGTTCAAACCCCTCAGGCAAAGGGAAGAAACTCTACCTGCATCTCTTCTGTTCTGGGTGAATCCACTAAGTACCCAGTTTGTTGTTTGGCTGTGAGATGCAGCTCTGGGAATTTCAGATCCCTCCTCCTTGATGCTGAGAGAACTCAGCTCATCCTAAAGGTCAATACTTCCTACAGTCATAGCCTGAAAGGTCCATACAGATCTAGGCAAGTAGGCTGAGGTCTCAGCACATATTATCACAGAATTACAGAAGGATTGAGGCTGGAAGACACCTCTGGTGATCTCCCAGGCCAATCCTCCTGCTCCAAGCAGGGTCAATTAGAAGAGCTTGCTCAGGACTTTGTGAGTTTTTTATTATCCCAAAGGGTGGAGACTCTTCAAGGTAGAAATACCATTGAATCCTCAACACTGGAGATTTTCAGCATCTATGACAAGGGACTGAGATTTTCAGGGGTCACTGGGCACAGAAAGTTCAGTGGGGCTGCTCTGAAATACAGGTGTGTCCATATCACATCTGCTTGCAAGAGGAAGCTCTCATGGAGCTACAGTCTTAGAAAAGATACCAAGTTAGAGGAGCAAGGGCTGTTCCAACCTTCAGGCATCTCGGGTCAGGGCAGAATAAACACAGCTGGGTTTTATTAGTAAACAGAGCAATGGCTTTAAGCTGAAATCTGAAATTAGGAAGAAAATCTTGCCTGTGAGGGTGGTGAGGCCCTGGCACAGGATGCCCAGAGAAGGTGTGCCTGCCCCTGGATCCCTGGAAGTGTCCAAGGCCATGCTGGACAAGGCTTGGAGCAACCTGGGATAGTGGAAGGTGTCCCTGCCCATGACAGGGTGTGGAGCTGGTTGATCTTTAAGGTTTCTTCCAACCCAGACCATTCCGTGGTTCTGGGATTCTATGTGACCAGCTATTCATTCATCAGAAGAGCCTGAGAGGGAGGCACCTGTCTGACAACTACTGGCCTGGGGCTGATGGCTGAGAACCTTTACTGTAAGTCAGGATGAGATTCCTGCTTCCCAGAAATGCAGCTGTGCCCACCCCCCTGCCTTTATTCAAAGCCAGGAACAAACTTGCTATCAAACCTCTGGTGTTGCCTCTGTTCTTGGACTGCCTTGCTGTGAGTCCTAAAGATAAATGCTGATGTGCCTGAGCTCACTTTGGCAGAGACCTTTTTTGCCTGGATATGCTTAATAGTGAATTGTAGCCAATGGTATTTTTGGGAATGGCACCGCTGTGTTAACATTCCAACAGAAAACTAAGTGAAGCTCATTTCCTGTCTGTGTAACTAATCCTGGGTCAAACTTGGAGGTGCTCATTGAATTATTGGTGGTATAAGCTGTCCTCACTTTGGACATGCAGATATTCCTTGCAGGTGGAACTAACTTACAGCACAATTTCTTCAAGGAAAACCGTCCTTCAATGGTTCCTGCTGCTGGAGGAGGCAGAAATAGAAGGACACAGGCTTATTCTGTGGTTTAGAGAATCCAGAGAGAAGGCAGCATGAGCTTTTTCTGTGTGATAGCAATACAGAAATTGAAATAATAACAATAATAATTTGTTAGTTTTATTTGTTTAAATCTCCAAAATATCAGGTACACTTTGTGTACCTCTCGTAAGAAGCCAGGATTGTGTCACTCTTGACTTCTTTATATGGTTCTAAATTTATTATTATTAAAGGTCCTCACAGTCTTCAATATATTGAGGTTTTAATGTCTCTTGAAGGTAAAAGCATGACCAACCTCTTGAATATATATGTGATACAAGATAAGGCAAAATTAGTTGCATTATTGACCAAAACCAAGTCAAAAATCTCTGGCATGACTCATAATTCTCTTCCTCTAAAATGTACTGAAAAAATTGAGTTTTGGGGAGTCTGTTAAGCTCCAGAAAGAACTGAAATTTATTTCTAGGCTTTGGCTGTCATATGAAGGTCCAGATTTTATGAACATTATTCTGTGGCCTCCTGTTTTCTGCAAAGTTTTTTCTCTTTGGAGTTCTGCTCTGCTGCAGGATGCTTACTGCTGGCTTGATCAGGTCTCATCTCTAGAGAGTCTTTGCTAGGGACATCTGCGGCCCAAAATAAGAATTGTTTGACAGATCAGTTCTGTTCTCTTTGTCATGCACATAAATCAGCACAACGAGCAGAAAGGCAGACAGGGAGGATGAAGTCAGTGTCGCAGGACTCTCCTGAGCAGTTTGGGGGACACATCTTTGTGCAACCTGCAGGCGAGGGATGCCCTCTAGTGCCTAGACTAGATGGAGGGAAAGGTCATTTTTCTTACGAGCTCCAAAAGGAAAATTCCAACATATTAGCTGTAAAATAAAGGCTCCTCAGATAAATACTAGTATTTCCAAGGCTAAGCTTTACTGCGGGCTCAAAAGAGTCAAAGGCTTCTCCAGTGGGAGCAAGGAAGGATGTGAAAAGAGGCGATGTGTTCCCTTCTGTTTGAATGGGTCACTTACAAAACATAAATGTGATTGCAGATGCAGGTTAAAGCAGTGCATGAATGATTTTTGAACCATCAGATTAAAAAAAAAAAAAGGAAAAAATAAAAACTAATAAAAAATTCTAGAGTTTGTTTTCTGTCAAACCTGATTAAGACGCTGAATTTCCTAGACACAGAATTAATGACATTCAACATTTGGGGATCAAAACTCCTGAGAAAAATAGGTCAGTGGTTTCTTTTTTCATCGTGCTCTCAACTATCACACTTCTCCCCCACCAGCCTTTGTTTAAATATCCTTCCACTTGTTCCTCCTCTCTTCTCACCCTACAAATAGAATAAACTTCCCTTCCACCTCCCGCCTGTCCCTCCTCCCCCTGAGTAACATTTCTGCTGGGTAGAGCATCCGGAGGAGGCACAGCCGAGGAGAGAGTGGGAGGCTCAGATGCTGAGTGTCCCTCTCCTGGGGACACGGCTCCTGCCTTCACCCCGCGCAGGAGCAGCTCTCACTCCTGCTGGCCCCCCATGCCTCTCCTTGCAGCTGCTCACAGAAACCTTTTGGGGTGCTGCTCACCCCACCGAGGCTTCCCAGAGCTGTCCCTGCCAGTTCTGCTCCAGCACCTCTCCTTTTCCACCTCGCAAAGCTCTCTGGCCAGCTGTCAACCTGCAGGGCAGAGGCAGCGCTGCCAGGAGCTGCAGAGCTGGGTCCAAGGGGAGTCCAAGATTCCCAACATCCGCTCTTCACCTCGGCAGGAGGAACGGGCTGGGGTGTCACACACGGCAAAATTGGACTTTAGGTTGAATTTAGATTGAAAAAAGGCAAGTAACTAGAAAAGTCAGGGGGTTTAGTGGGTTCTACCTTTATCGTGATGTAAATAACAGCTAGGCAGAAGATGGGAAATCTAAGGTAAAAGAAAAAAGACCAGTTCATCCACATTTCCAACATTTACACATTTTCTCCCAAAGTAAATGTTTGTCTGAATTATGCTGTAGGAAAACAAAAACCATATTCTATGATATTTTGTATAAACTACTTTCCCCCACCAAGTAGACTTAATCCTACTGTACAGTAATTAAAGGCACATCTACTCACAAAAATATATCACAGTACACTTCTAAATATCAAATCATTATTTGGTCCTGGTTTATTATAACTTTGATCAACAGTGAGACAGGAGAACTTATGCTTTGCAGAGTGTTCTCAAGTCCAAATTTTTATTTTAATTTACAATTTGTAGTTATAATTCAGGATGCCTACTCCTTATAGTATATGTATGCTTATATGAATAAATATGCATAGCTCTTACATGCATTTTTAGTGTGAGCTTTCCATTTCCAGCAAAAAATATTTTAAATTTTAATTTAAAGTATTATAATTATTACTTCATTAAAAACAGTAATTACATTTGTACCTACATTTTTACCAATCTATGTCCATGAAGAGATAAGTAATTTTGTTTCTATTTGCTCAAAAGGTTTTATATCATAATCACAATCCCAACTCCAGACAGGTTTTATACTTTTGAATAATTTTCTCAGATTTTCAGAACAGTTTAGTATAATTTTCTCAGCTCCAGCAAATTTTCAGCTCTAGCAAATCATATGAACCATCTTGTAAATATGAATTGGAATGACAATTCACATTTTCATTCCCTTTTTTCTAACAGTAAGTGGAAACATTCACATTTCAGTCACTTAGTTGTTGATCGTGCTAAATGAATGCCTACATTTCAACACAAAAAGCTCTGCTCTCTTGAAGAAACCAAGACTTTTCCAATGGCTAAATGCTTAAATTTTTTGCTGTCTGTATTCCTTGAGTTGCTACTGGGACTGACTGGGACCATGCTGAAGCTGTCTGGAGAATTGCAATTCCACCTGATGACAGCTTCAAAGGGTTTGACTTTTATTTTCTTTCCATGAAAATGATGAAGATAAATTAAGGTAATGAAGATGAATGAAGATAAACCTATCAAGTATTTTAACATAATTTAGTTGAAAAGAAAAACCTGATGCTCTTCTAAAATAGATTTACTCTGTAAGTCTTTATTTAAGGAAGACTAAAAGCATATCTGAAATAGACATTTTGAAACTACTCTACAGAAATGTAAAAACCATGGCTTAAATTTGTATCCTTTCTCACCCATGAAGAAATCTGGGATAGATGTTTGAAATGCAAAGCAATCAGTCAGCTCTATACCTTTTCTTCTGATTCTCTGTTAAGTTATCAGTGAAATACATTTTGCTTTCACTGAAAATTATTTTACTTTTCTAGAAGCTGTAAACTAAGTGGAAATTGTTTCTCCTTTCAGCCCAGAGATAGTGAGTGCTTGTTAATGTCTTCATTCTTTTTAGGAATATGGGAAATCATATTTAAAAAAATACAAACAAAGCAGATGATTTTGACTATAATCTTCCATTTTTGCTGTAAAGTTGGTTACAGCTGCAGAGGTTGTAGCTGGCTGCTACCAGCAAACAGATTGCCTGGGAGTGGTGCATGAATTTTGTTAGTACCTGAATAAACTGGGCAGATGAACACACAGTAAAGCATTTTCTTGTGGAATCAAAAGGTGTTTTTCCATGAAAACTCCAGTGGTAGAAGGGGAGACAATAATATCTCAAAAGGGAAAGCATAGAGTTGAAGTAGAGGTCAGTGCATGAAGTTTCTTATTCCTCATACTCTCCCTGGCACAGGACCACTGTTTCCATGGAACTTCTCCTCTTCCTTGGCTTAACCAAGCCTTGCTGAGGATGGGATTCATCTCCCCATCTTCATTGCAATTGCACCTTCTCATGTTAGATCACAGTAAACAGGGAGAAATCAACACTTCTGGGTTTAATGATTTAATTTAATGATTAAATGAAGTTAAAATAATAATTAAATATTGTATTAAGTTGCCTCAGAACAGCTGCCAAATTTCCTTAGCAGGAAACATTCAAGACTAGGCTTGGAAAAGCCTTGAATAACCTCATCTAGGGCAATGCTGTCAGCAGAAGGTGATTTCCTGAGTTTTAATCCAGACTTTCTATAATTCCTCTGATTCCCTTTTGCCTTCTACTCCAGTATAGGATGATACATGCTTCAAGTGCTACTTTGTCTCCATTGACTTGAAAGTATTAAGTCAGACATCAATATTGACATTTAATCTGATGAATTCCACTGCAGATATTCTCAAAGTGAGGAGTTGCATGTCCTGTATCCCTCCTGACAGCATCAGCCTTTTGAACTTCAAAGAGCCAAAGTCCAATGCCACTTCTCCTGATGGAAATCAAACACACAACTCTGAAAAAAAAAAAAAGAAAAGTGAAAAGTCCACAACCCCTGAACTCCAAAACTATTCTGGAGCACATCTCTGTTAGTCACTCATGCAGATGTGTTCAACATACGCTTCTGGTAGCTGACCTATTTCTTCTTCCTGCAATGAGATGAGAACGTGTCATCTGGAAATGCCCATTTCCCACCAGGCAAAGACTAACTTAGGCACAGCTGTTCACAATCCAGGCAGCTGCTTTTGATCAGATAAATCCCACACCGAGATTGTCGGAGTCACAGAGTGCAGGTCAGAGAGTTCAGTAAGCCCTAAAATTAAATTCTGGATTCTCTAAGCTAGTGAAGAGGGTCCTGTCCTTCCAGAGGCATTTGGCAGTCAGCACAGAGTTGGGTTCTTGTGTTCAGTCTTTGCAGTGCGGTAGAGAGGTGCTCAGTGCAACTTTCTTCTTCATTATCTTCCCTTATTGTTTTGACTGGTCAGTTTTGTTTACTGGAAACAGTAAATTTTAATCCTTCTGGAAACAAGATTATTTATCGAGTTCTCCTGTGGGGTCTGCTCTTCTCTGGTGTGGAGCTTAACCTCTAAGCAAATGTACTGGAATGTTGTTACCCACAAGGACCTTTCCTGGGGTAGAGGGCTCTAGACACAGGCAGTGAAGCACCAAAGGCTGACTCAGTTCTTCAAAGTTGTTTATTCCAAATTTCTGCTTTTCCCATACCTTGAATATTGACGATGAACAGGGCTTGCAAAATTGGGCAGCTGCCCAATTCTCATGGGTGGCGAGACAGGGCCAAGTGTTGTCATGGCCAGTATTTTCTCCTGAGGGGGACATCCTTCCATCTGATGAGAGGAATATCCTTCCTATCTTCTGCCTGGCACCAGCTGATGGCTACACATCAACAGGCCAATTGGGCTGAAATATGTAACTGACTTGGGAATGACTGTCTACAGAAGTGACTTGCTGATGTTTGGGTTTTTTTAGAGTGTAATAAATTCTGTAACAATAATAACAACAATATAATGATGATGATGATGATGATGATGATGATAATAAACCTAAGAAATGACTGACCCATTTTGTTTGACCGCAGGGGAAGCACTACATTTGGCCAGAGATTTCGGCTACACCTGTGAAACAGAATTCCCTGCCAAGGCAGTAGGAGAGCACATTGCCAGACAGCACATGGAACAGAAAGAGCAGACAGCGAGGAAAAAGATGATCCTAGCGACGAAGTAAGGAGGGTGGGGAGGCAAAAAAAGAAATCGGTCTGTCACTTCTCCATGTTGGATCTGTGGGCTGGGGGAGGGAGGAGTGGGAGTCTGGAGCCGGGATTGTGGTGGCTGCTGTCACAGCAGTGCTCACCGGCTGCGGGTGAGTGAGATCCTCCTTGGAGATGCTGAAAGAGGCACCTTATTTACTGCAGTGGGGTTTTAGTGGCTGTGCTCTCACTGTCTGTGGTTAAGGGGGTACATACATCATCCCAGATGCTTTGGTTTAGATGAGAACAGAGGATATTATTACATGGTAAGATCTAGGGGATGGAAGCTGGCTTTGTCTGCTGTTTGTGTGTGAGCAGGAGATCTGAGCCTTTGCTGAAGTACTGGTTATTGTTGGATAATTATCATTAGTCTGCTGAGGGAGAGCTGGTTTGCAGAAGGACAGATCCTCTCTGGATGCAAACTGCAAGAGCTCCCCTGAAGTCAAAGGCACTGGAACAATGTACAACAGCAGGGGAGCTTTGCTAAAGACATTAAAGACACAAAGAGGCATCAGACTTCACTCTAAACAAGCCACTCATCTCCCTGGAGCAGTAACACCATGTTAGGATAACATTTCATCTAGGTTAATTAGCCTTGACGAGGGAAGAATTAGCCTTCATGAGCCATGGGAAACAAGAATAAATAGTCTGTGTGGAGTAGGGTAGACCTGCCCTAGGTGTGTGGTCTGACTGTGTGGGGTAACCTTGAACACGTTCACAGTCTTGCTGTGCTTACTGCAGCGTCATATTTGGGGCTGAAGTAGAGCTGAGACCACAAATCCGAGCTCTCATATTATCCCCTCCATGCTGGAAGGGTTTGAAAACCCTTCCAGGCTGTGACATATGCAACAGGGAGGAATTTCCCTGCACTAGGGGAAAGGGCTGGATTGTCTTTTGTATCCCAATGTCCTTCTGCTTTGGCAAGATTCCTGGCCTTGGTGTCCCTCTTGTATCCAGAGCACTTTGCCCTGACAGTGACACAGAGATCAGTGACACTCAAACATCTCATGCTTGTGAATCCCATGAATATAGTCTATGATCCTTTCCTGGAGTGATAAAAGCATCATCATCTGGATCAGCAGGAATTTTCTGGTTGTGAAGATAAGAGACCTCATAGACCACATTCCTAATTCCTCTGTACATTAAAAGGAATAATGTAAGTGGAACATTATCTTGTTCTTACTTCTATCCACATTTAGGGGCTCCAGGGGTTTCAGAGGCATGAGAATAAACCAGCTGGCCACAAGAAATTCCTCTCTGCAAGTTGTGTCTCCCCACTGCTGTGTAGCCCACAAACATCCTGCCTCCTAGCTGAGGATTTGTCTCATTCACACAACACAATTCAACCAAAATGATGCAAATTTTCCAAATTTTTCCCTGTCTCTAGTGAGAAATCATAAAGCTATGGGTTGTAATAATTGTTGGATCACCTTTATGTCCCGTCCCCAAAGGCTGTGCCACTCAGGGGCACATAAGAGTCTCACAACCCTTTCTCACCGCCCCATATCCATTTCTCAGCCTCCTTCACTACTGAGATGAGGTATCATGGGCATGCACTGCCTCTAACCCCCATGAACTTCAGGCTTTAGGCTGTTATCCAGCACTTTTTAGGAACAAAATTCCTTTTCTCCCCATCCTATCAGCTAAAAGCACCGGGAAATTGCACAGGGAGGTCTGTCAATAATAGAAAGGCCACATCCTGCTGCAGTCAGCGCTGGTAGCAGGGACAGATGGGTCAATGTGTGTGTTACTACTGCCCTCTCCTGCCTGCCAGGAGAACAGGGATTCCCAGTCCTGCCCAGGTGTTCCAGGAGACACGCACAGGTCCATGACATCACAACATCAGCATGGCATTTCCCAGCCATGCTTCCACGTGTCTGGTGCAAAGAGCTCCAGACAATCATCGGGACTTTCCACTACTCCCCAGCCATACCAAAGCTCTAGGTTGGCAATTTCAACAATTCCACAACTTCCCCGCTCGTGGGCTTGTGAGTGGTGACACCAGAAAAAGCAGGGGATTATTATGCTGCTACCAAAACAGAGACAGAAATTCCAGGGTGGTAAGATCACTCATGGCAAGCTTTATCTGTGAAAAGAGCTGGAGTGCCACTGCCTGTGTGTGCTGCTGCTGCCCACTGTGGGACACGGCCAGAAGCCCATGGAAGTGCTCACATGTGTGGTCTTGAGGAAAAAATAAGGGGAAAGAACAAAATTATTTCCACAATCCTCAGAATACAGGTGATGAGGAAAAACAAGTGGAAAGGGTAAAATTATTTCCACAGTTTTTCATATCTAGATGTACTTCCATTATGGATTTAGACACCCAAATTCATTGGCTCAATTCAGCTGCCAAAACACATGCACACACTGCCATTTGAGTTGAACTGGGTTATCCAGTTTGGCCATGACCTGCTGCTCCAGAGGCACACAGATCTCTTTTTGTTGCTGTGTTGTATTTGCCAGTGGCTATGGATGTCTCGAGTATTACAAATCTACACGTGGGTAATGAAACAGAGCCCTAAATGTCTACAATGATGAAGGCTCCAGTGTCCAGTAGGAGCTCCCAGGCCTCCTTGACATCAAGGGCATCCACACCTTGTATTCAAGCAATCCACCCACCCTGAGGGGAAGCAGTTCAGCTGCCCTGTACAGAACTGTGGCCAGTGAAAGCTAAAATTTGATGCTTTAGATGCCAACAGCCAATGCATGGAGGCCACTGAGCTTAAGTTACTGTTTTCATTGTCCTGCTCAGCCCTACCTGGTCTGAAGGGATGCTGATAGATGCACAGAGAACAAAGACAGGACCACTGTCCATCATGGAACAAATCACATTCATTTTGTTAAACTGCTTCTTCTTCCTGAGCTACCTCATGGAAGTGGTCTCTCACATTTGCAAACTCAGGACCTGCCTGGGACAGTACAAACTGATGCAACTGGATGGTGCCATGGTCTGTCCTAAAAGTTTTATGGACTAGACAATGAAGAATGAGAGCTCTACTTAATGATTGTCGTGGGAAGAAGAGATGATTTGGCTGTGCAGCCACTGTTCACTGCTGAACACGTGTGTTCAAGTGTCAGCAATGGCAGGATGGGAGAGAAACAGGCTGGGAAAGAGCTGAAAGGGTCAGAAAGGCATAAGCAATGAGAGAAACCAGTCTCCTCCTATTCTCTTTCTTTCCACTCATCTCCTTTGACTAAGCAGATGATTGTCTGGGCAAGGGGGTGGTTTTCTGGATGGACCAAAATGCCCCAAAAAAGACTGAATTGTCACATTTCTAGCCAAAGGGTACTGATATTGGTCTGTCAACCCTAAAAATATAAAAAAGGTTTCAGGGTACATATTCAATTCATGTAGAAATAGAAAAAATGCAAAAAAACAGTGGGACCTGGTTTTATAGGGTCTCTAAACATGGGTCAATTTGCCTTGCAGAGTCATGGGAGACCTTGAAAAGTTTTACAGCAGGGGACAGAACCTGACCAGTTTGCAGTTTGAACAGTTGCAACACTGCTGAAGGCTGTGTCAACTCTTCTAGTTGCTGGAGAGGCACAGCATCCTACAGGAAACATCTCAGTGTTTCACAGCACAAGGTCTTCCATATGATCAGAGGGACAGATACACCCACATTTACACAGACCAAACCAGAATACTGTGAATAACTATTTTATTGTGGAGCTGATTGCAGCCAGTAAAGATTAATCAGCATCTGGCTCATTACACTTCTCTGATACCTGGTCCTTGGACACCTGGAAACTCTGCCACTCTAGGAATAAATCAGATTCATGGGGTCACATTTGCCCCACTCTTGCACTTAACACCAGGCATTTGCTTTGGCCACTGGTAGGGATCCTGGCCTGCATGGGTTCTTGTTTTGACCCAGTACAGATTTTTTTCTCTTTTTCTGGTCATATATTGGATGTCTCCTATGCAGGAGTGACCAGGACTATTTTTATTAATCTGTGCCCCTCTATGACAGCAGAGCCATGTTCTTTTGCTTTTTCAAAATCACAGTCCAACTCAGCAAAAAACTGCCAACCCCTCTCCCTGTCACCACCCCAGGTGATGTTTTACTGGTAGTGGAGGCTCTGAGACACCACTTTGCCTAGAAATCCCCTTGAAAAAAAGAAGTAGGTTACTGCCTTTTGCAGGTTCTCATGTATAATAAAAAAGTTTTTTTCCTTTCTTTCAATCTGCCAACATTCAGTAAAGACTTTTGACACGTGCAGATAGAAGGGAACTTAATTGCACACTTGGTTCTGACACTTTCCTTTGTTAAAATAAAAGAACTTTTAAGATGAACTTTTTCAACAGGTAAAAAGTAGAGGTTGGAGGAAGGAGAGAAGAGCAGTGCTGACAGGGCCGACTGGGGATAGTGGATTGTTTAGAAGCCAAAATGACTGACTGTTTTCAGTTGTTGAAAGGAACTGTTTTTCCTCTGAGGACCTGATTCATTAAAACTGTATGCTGCATTTCCATACATTTCTGCTGAATACCTCTCTTTGCCTGAAAGGCTGGGGTGATGCTGTCTTTTCAAGCAGTCGGTGTCTAGGTCCATGCAGATGACAAGCATTTAGAGAAATCAGGCTTGGATGGGGTCCAGCAGCACAGCAGGAAATTGGTTTCTGCATCTCCTCTCAGTCAAGAGAGAGCTATCCAAGATCTGTTCCCAGCTTGTATCACTGTGATAAAGTGAAGGGCAAAACCAGTTTAGCACAGTTTTCTTGCTGATAACTCAGCAGTGAAGGACTTTCCAAAGACCAACAAGCTGAGTTTACCCACTTTTTCCATTATACCCATGTCCCAAAAGACAGGAGTTACACGGTAATAATGAAGAACCCAAACTTTATCTAGGACTAGGTGTGCAATGAGTCTCCTATGAGGACCAACAGAGTTGCTCTTTAGTATTAGAAACTGCCCCTAGGCGCAGTGATTGCATCTATGCCACCAGAATAAACCACACACACTCTGAGTCATCAGATTGCAATTGTCCAAGTTACTAACATGTTAGAATGGCTCATTGAATTCTCACAGATATCTTTTGGGCAAGTCCTGGGGGACAGCCCACAACAGGATTAATTTTCAGGAAGCCACAGGATTTAAGAGACCAGAGGAGAATAACTTATGGATGCTATCTGATGGTGACAAATGGTCTGCAGATGTGAGGGCGACACTTGTCACTCTACACTTCACTGGATGGCACCATTACCAGGCTACACATAGTCACTAAGACCAGTACCAGGTCAATCCAATAAAGATCAGGGCCCTAGCTGAGTGTCCTGATTATCTGGAAGTGATCATGCCCTCCTGATCCCCCTTTAGTTCGTTTATTTCCAATACAGGCAATGGAGAACTCTGTGCTAATTTGGACAGATTCCCTTTCTTTTTTTCAATTAACTGAATCATAAACCAAGGGAAAGTAAGTGATGTCTGTTCATTCATGGTCCGGATAATTATTTTCTGAGAACATGGGCTAAATAGAACTGATTTTGTTTCTTTTTTAAAAAGTTCATTGGCACAATATTTTTAGTTTAGATTTGTTGGTACAATATTTCTAGGCTAGTTTACAAAGAACAATGCAACAACACAAGAACACCCAGCCTTATTTTCTGGGATTTCCTAGTGCTAGGTCCTATATAGAGGAATTCCAGGGAATAAATAACCCCCCAGATGCTGAGGAATCCTGAGAAGCCTCAGGGCAGACTGAGTGGGAGAGGGAAAACAGGAAGACCATCCATCCTTTACAAAGAAGATGGGCTACTATGCTGGTGGGAGACCAGAGCAGACTCTGAATTCTCCCTACAAGGGGTCCTTCTTTCACAACCCCTTTGTCTTAAGGGTTGGGAATCAAGAAGGCAAGTCCAAAATATCCAGGACTTCAACATGCAGAAAAAGCAGTACCCACAATGAACACAAGCCCATGTACAAGTACTGGTGTATTTACACAAACTAAATAATAGAGTAATTTACACCTTTCAGGTATATTCTAATGCTAGTTCACCATTTCCTTTAACCATAAGGCTTGCTGCCAATGTAGTTGAGCTAAGCCAGACTTAACACTGCTAAACTGGGTCCTATTCAGGGAAAAAAAATCACATTTTAAAATGTTAATATTAATATGGTTCCACAGGGAAAATATTCCTGTTCAAGAGATTCTGTATGTTGCTGGTTCTGAGAATTTGGGGCAGGTAAGCCAGAGATGGATTTGTTTATCTTTAATTTCTATAACAACACTTCTGCCAAGCAATTCTGCTATGAATGAGATCACTCAGGACAAAGGGGAAGTGTTTTGGGAATCAGCTTTATGGGAAGGATTCCACCTGTTTTATTGAAGGAGTTCCATTTTCCTTTTAGACAAATATGTAAAGAATTCCAAGACCTCCTAAGTCAAGACAGATCACCCCTCGGATCCTCCAGACCGACTCCAATATTAGACCTCGACATCCAGAGACATTTAACACATTTCAGGTATGATTTTGAAAGAGGAAACTAAAAATCCATACAATTGATTTAGACTGCATATAATGTTTTAATGGTATTTGTTCCTTTACCTAAAAGATATGCAAATAATTAATTAACATCCATAATCCCTGCTGAGTGTGCCTATTAAAAATGCAGGTTTGCCCAACAATGTAGTTCAGGTTTGCTGCATTCAACTTCAACCTGCTTCTAGGACCACAATCTAAGTTTGAATAAGATATTTTCTGCATCTACTGGTCAAATCTCCCCATCTGGCCAGAAATTTGTCTTGCTTTCAGTGTGAGACAAATCAGTTTACAAATGGATGGTCCAGAATCTCAAATTCTGAACCAATATAAATTAACCAAAATAGAAATAATAGGAAGAAGAGGCTGCATCCTTTCCAATTAAATAAATAGTTCCAGAAGTTTCTCCATGCTACTGAGATCATTTGACAATGTCTTACCAGGACCATTTTATTAACTCCTTGGCTTCCAAAGCAGGCTGGCCTTAAAGTATATTACCCACTAAAACAATTTTATTGCACTAATTTCTGAACAACACGCTGGAAAAATCTGGGAGAATGAAAGCTGACTCACACTAAAAAGCCAGACTAATTATATATTTAGACTCAGTTATTGAGCAATATTTAACGTACTGGTTTAAACAGGCTTAGAAGCTGTATTGAAGACAAAGACCCATGGTACATGCACACCAAGTCCAAACTTCATTAGAATTTTTGCCTAATTATGCATAAATGTGTATAGATGTTTTGGGGTCACAAAGATTTATTAGCTCATGAGTTGCTGTGCAATTTCACATTTTTGCTTTAGGCAATGTGTCAGGTACAGTCAGGAGTGACGTGGGATCTTCCAGAGGGCCACTTTGAAATGGTGGGGTCATCTCAGATATCTATCAAAGATAAGTTGGATGAAACATCCTGGAGGTGCTCCTGTTTTTCCTCAGGCCACAGAGAAGAATGTATGACTCGCTGAGGTTACCAATTGTTAATTCTTTCCATCCACTAGCTAATATATGAAAAAACATGAAAAGAGCTGTCCCAGAGAGTTGTTTACAGACCATAATATTAAGCAAGTTTCATAGCCCTATAAAGGATTAGAATTGTGCTGTATATTCTTTAGCACAACCAGCTGAGCCACTCTTCTTTTATTGGCTGGACCAACAACTTCTGCATCCCAGTGTCCCAACATCATTTAGTTACTAACATTCTGATAGGTGCTATGATAACTAATGTTTAGTCTCTCAGACTTTGGGTGGAATCCCAAAAATACCCACCATCCTGCTTCTTCCATACATCTGTTGAGACATGGAGAGGCAAGGGTAATTCCCCATCCACAAATGAATACATTCCTGATATTCCTGTTTATTCTTACACACATCTGTGTGCATTCTACCTGTGTAAGAACACATCTGGACAACCCCACTCCTATTTTCAAGCAGTGCTTTGCATGTGCACACACTGAGCACTCAGGTGTGCGTATATTTTCCATAATACACACTCCAAAACACCCAGCTGCATGAACACATCAAGAGAAACATCCTTATTTATGCAGAATACTCATAGAGGGATTTTAATGAGCTACCTAAGCTTGTGGAAAATGAGATAATTACCTACTACCTGTGCACAGAGGAAATGTGATACAAGGTGGCGAATCCCCAAGGTCCTGTGTTTAGAGTAGAAATAGCAGTCAGGATAAAATGCTGAAGGCTTCAGCTACAAAACTATCAACTGATACAGCTGCATCCTTCCTTCTCTGATGCACATCAGTAGTTGGAGGGCAGAACTTCTGCAGGCAGCTCCTGGATCAATCAGCACTTTCTTCCATGTGTGTTGCAGAGCCTAAGTGTTGGACTGAAGATGGGCACCTGGAGGAGCACAGGTCTTGATCCTACTCAGGGTCTTCCCTGGACTTAAATCAGAGTCTTCTCTGATTATGAGGCTGAGACCATATTCCTTTTCCAGCAACTGTAGAGATGCTGGGGTCAGATCAGCTTCTGACCTGAACTTCTGACTCTGCTCAGATGTCTGTAGGAGCCTCCATGCAGCCATCTGGACATCTGCCAGTGCCCAGGAATCTCACCTGTTTAGCTTGAGAAATCTGAATTAAACAGGTCTAACGTAGATATCTTCATCAGTGTAACTAGAACTTCTCTCTAAACTCCATTGGCTGAACAGTCTGGTCTAGATCTCCACCAGAATGGGAGATTAGCTAAGCAGTACACACTAGACATTTACATGGTGGACAGCTAAACTTTATGTAGGCTAAAATAATCATTATTCCCATACTCTAAATCCATCAGTCTTCGCAGCCAGATCATCTCAGCCCCTACTACCACTACAAACTACTGGTTTGAGTTGGAAGGAACCTTAAATCTCATCTTGTTCCAGCCCCCTGCCATTGGGGAAAGTAAAGAGTTCCTTAATGTCCCTTCCAACCCAAACTACTCTATGATTATATGATGTGGTGAAATCTTCAGAAATCTGAAGAGATTTTTTATGACCATAAAAAAATCAGAGGATGTCTATAATATCTATTATTTAAATAAGTTCTAAGATATTAAAAGACTTTTTGAAAATCTGCAACATCGGATATCTACAGTGTATTTGATCCAGCTTCTACTACATTGGGGTGAAAGGAGGTTTTCTTTAGGAATAAATTTCCCTACAGCTGTTCGGTGTAGTTGTGTACTCCACTTTCTCATGATGTTACCTGTTCTATGTTAATTGTTAAGACCAGGGTTCACAGCCTGACACAGGTCAGATAGAAGCAGTTTTTTCCCCGTTTCCTCTGTTTTGAATTTTCAAGTTCATGCTTCTCTCTGAGTCTTTTCTACTGAGTCTTAGTTCATAGAGATCTGTAAATGTTTCCAACCTGAAGTACATGATAGTCCCCATGAAGGGATCAGAAGTGCTGGGTTTGCTCAAACTCCAAACTCAAATTTCACACAAAGTTCAAAATGGGAAATCTTCAAAGGAACTGCCAGTGAGCCTGAGAACTGCTGGATTTTTCACAACCTTATGCAAAAAATCAGAGGGTCTTGTACACCTCTGGTACGCCCCTGTTTTTGCAGCCACTGTCTTGAGATGTTCATCTGACCTGAATTCAACGCAATGATTCATGAGTAATGATTTTCCAATATTATTCAACCATGAACAGACAACTCAAACCCTTAAATTTATAGCAGCAAATATTGTGCACTACCTGAGACAGGGTCATTTATGCTTTTTCATTCAACTTGTCTCCCTTTTCAAAACATTTTAGAGGCTCTTACTGCAGAGAAATTACATTGATAACTTCACTTATCAGTAGGTTGTCAAAGTTCAATTGATAACCTCAAATAACTTCAAATATATTGGTATTAACAGATAAAAGTAGTGTCAGAGAGCAGGCATTGGCCATCTTCATTTGCAGAATTTCTGTGGTTTTTTCTCCCTGGTCTGACTAGCACTAACCCAAATTATTCCTGGACAGAGTGGTACATATATATCACCATAAAAGTGTAAGTTTAGAAAACCTGGAAGCATCAGACCTTATTACAGCCCAGTCAGGTGCCTTGCCTGTGTTATAAGTTTAGATTTAGGGAAGTCCTGCCTTGCCAGGGCTGGATCCCAAATCTCACAGTCTAAGTGTTGGGATAGCTCAGATTTCCAAGCATTGTATAAGTCTGCATTCAAGAAGAGGTGATAGGTTGTAGGGCTGCCCAACCTGTCCTTCAGCTCTTCTTTGAGCTGGAAATGTTGGAAGACACCTTAAAGATTACCTTGTTCCAACCTCTCTGCCATTGGCAGTGACACCTTCCAGACCAGGCTGCTCAAAGCCCCACTCAACCTAGTCTTGCACACTTTGAACAAAAATAATTATTATTTGAACAAAAATAATCTTCTGGGTTGTATCTGGTCTAAAAGTCACCACAGTCCCAGTTTCTGAGCAAAAATTAATTATGAAGCCATGGAGCAAACAAAAAAACCCTGGAAAAATCCATTTCCATTACTAAGTGCTGAGACTTTTTGTCCAGACAAAGCAGCTCTTTATTGTCCTCTAAAGGCTGATCTGTGAAAAGCACTTCTGAGTTTACTACAAAAGAGAAATGTCAGCATATCAGTACCAGAAAAGAACCTGAAATTTTCTATAGCTTTAATGAGAGGAATCAGTTTTTCACACACTTTACTTTCAAAGTGGAGAGAACATAAGGATCATCAGGAGAGTAAAGAGTGAGAAGAGCAAGAGGAAAAGAAAGATAAGTGAAAATTAAAGAGAAAAGGAAAGTACTTACATAAAACTTAGTTTCTTTTAAAATACCTTCTATTGCTTAAAATTCAGAGGGTTTTTCCCCAGAATCCCACAGAATCATGTGAGGCTTCTGTGTATGTGTACATGCACCTGAGTATGGAAGAGGGAAAAGCTGGGGAGTTAATTTCTCATGAAACTTAAGCCAGATCCAAATCCTACAGGAATCAGTAAAGCTGATGTTTCATCTCCTTTTTTGTTTTTTTCAGAACATTTCAGGCTATATAAATCTTTCTTTAGCATTATAATGTTTAGAGATAGCAAAAAGATAGGTGTAAGCAAAACATATATAAGACATTGAGAATAATTCACTTTAGAAAAGCCCAGAAATAAAAAACCAGGGCAATCATGACCTACAGCAGGTAAAGACAAGTCTGGCTGGAGACACAAGAGCTCTGACATACACATGCATAGATCTTATGGCACAGGTAGCTATGAGGGGAGATGGTGAAGGCTTGGATAACCCCCAACAACATAATTCTGCCTCTAAATCAGCAGAGTTGGATAGTGACATTGCAACCAACAGGATCTTCTGCTGGATCTGGAACAACATTGACCAACAGAAACATTAAACCCCATCCTTTTCCTGTTAGGGCTGTACAGGTAGATCTGAGGCATGTAAGTATGGGAAATATCTATAATTCCATATCACTCGTATCTGTGGTATTTTTGCACTACCCACATGCTTAGTGCATCCAGCCCTCTCCAGAGCAGAGAACCAGACCAGATAAACCAATTATTCTCTGTTGTAGAGATTTCTGCTGTGAAGAGGGGAAGTGTTTCTGTCACATTTCAAAGAAGAAATGAAGACAGTCAGAAATTAAGACACCTCAAAAGATACACAAAAATTGATCTAATGAACTGTGTGACTTTAGACCTGGACACTGGACCACAAATGTCTGTAATGTTTGGATGCTTCTATGGTTCCTTGAATGAATTTGGCCAAGAACACCTCTTTCTGTCCCAAACAATTCCCAGGTGCTGTTCAGCCTTTTCTTGGTTGGAAGCTTAGGTATGACCACTGCTTTCAAGTAAAAATGATTGATTGATAGAGATTGGGCCAGGCTGTGACATGTCACTCATAACCTGAGGAATCTCTGTATTCTCACTTTGCTAATGCAGCTAAAGGTGAACCAATAGCATTTCTCAGCTTCAGTTTAAGAGCCTTAGAGTGATTCACCTGTCTGGTGGTTGCAGAGACCTAGGGTCATTTTAGATGTGAAGAGACATCCTCTTTTACATGCGTCTTCCACTCAGATCAGCATTTAGGGTATCCCTCTAATTGGACCAAATATGCAAGTCAATAAGTCAGCAATTTAAAAATATATATATATTTGAGATAATATTTCTCTCCTGTTGGAGAGAGCACATACCTTCTTCTCTCTTCCATTTCATTGTCATATCTGAGATTCAGCCAGGAACCTGAAAGTCTACCATGTCTTCATGTCTTTGTCTTCTTAACCTGCCCTTACATCAGAACAGTTTTGCTGTTTGTTTGTTTGTTGAAATTTTTAACAGAATTCTTTTCTTGGTTACCCAGAATCTTGTATAACAGAGATAGCAGAAAACCCATCCAAAATGACCCACATTCTGTGCTGGAATAGCAAAGCCACAATACATAAACCTTTCAAATAGAAGATTTTCTGAGATTATACTTGCGAGATCTGTGTCTGTGTCTTGGTTTATATATACAGACTCCCTGACCTCCTCAAACACCCTCCTAGCCTCATTTTCTCCACTTGTAAAATTTGGTATAGATACACCTTCTACATTTGCTTTTGGGACACTTGTGTCTCTAAGAATCTGTGGTGTTTGGAAATTCCAGATATCTTACTAATGCCATCCATCATACAGGGGGAGGATAATATCCACTGATTACTGCAGTTGTATTTGATCCTTTAACTTCAAGGCTGCATTTCATCAAGATGCAAAATCACACCCAGATCTTCTATTTTATATATAAAAGATAGACACAGCACAACAGCAAAGGGAAAATTACTTTCTTGTAAGTGACACTTCTTTCACTGCAGAAACCTTATAAAAACAGACACACAAAAAGTAATAGGTTCAGAATACTAAAGTTAGGTAATGAAAGCAATCAGCATCCTCATGGATTATTCTGTGTTCTGTCGAGCCATCCAGCTGATATGAAACACCCTTCCTGTGAAACTGTTTGAGACAAGAGTTTTGTCGCTCAGCTGCTCGCTGAGCCTGGAGCTGTCAGCCTCCTGCCAGTGCCTGGCATCATGCTGACGAGGTGACACGAAAAGTGACAGACAAGAAACCAGAATCTCAGACTTTGGGAGCAGTGAGAAAGTAACATCCTTCTTTCCTAAGGGGAAAACGGAGCATTGAAACAGGTTTTGAAGCTCAGCTTGTTCTTTAAGCTGTAGCAAGAAGCCAAGCCCAAATACTGACTTGTGGGGTGTCTTCAAAGATGTGCTCATCCCCTTTTATACATTGTTCTCTCTTTTTTTTTTTTTTTTTACACTTCTTTCCTTATCAGGAGGTAGATCAGCTTCTGTTGTAATTCCAGTGATCTCAGTTCACAGCAGCAGCCTCCTGTTTGGATGCAGGGACTGGAAGAAGCCTGGTGCACAATGAAGTTTATGGTGAAACACCTCTGGTGCCCTCTAGAGTTCCCTGATTTCCAGGAGCTCCCTCAATTTTTGGATTTTGTTAACTTAGAGGAGCAACACTGGTGCCTAGTGCTGAGGCACTAGAGAGCAATAAATTGTTTAATTCCTTTTTACTTTTTTTAAATTTTATTTTTACTTTTTTCCCCTCATCGCTTTATTTACCTTAACTGTCAGAGTGCCTTCTTCTGGAATCTTTCCCTCACTTCCTTTCCAAGGGAATCCTTCTTTGATCTTTCCACATTTTGTCCTGCTCTCCTGATGAACTAAATCCTTTCTAATTTCTAATATTAAAGGTTTTTGTAATGGGTTGTGTGATACCATATTCTCTTAAAGTCACAATCTATGTAGTCAAGAAAACAGACAAAAATCTGTTTTCTTTTTTTATCTGCTTCATTAAAAACTACATTCCATAATCACAGGAAAAAAATATACATTCATTAAAGAAGCTAAAAAATCTTGGGGGTGCTTAGATTTTCAACACAGCATTTAAGATTTCTTAAAGCATTTAAAGCACTCTTGTGTTTCCCAAAATAAAAAGGAATGCTCTCCCCTCCTTTCCAAATTAAAAGGCTATGAAATCGATTGCACTTTGTCATGAGCAGGTTTATAAATGTTAATTCTTGGTCTTTCTCATTTGAGAAGGGCAATAGGGCTTCTCAGCTACATTTCTTTCCTAAAGGAAAAATTTATGGATAGTAGTAAATGGAATGAACCTCATCTGCTCCTTTGCCTTCCCATAAAGTAAAGTTGAACCACTAAATGTTTTAAACTTTGGTCTACAGTTCAGAAACACTTCACAGTTTTTGGAAGTTGCAGGTCTGTTGCCTGGGCAATTCTTAAAGTGGAAAATGAGTTCCAAAGTCTGAAATTTACAGATACGAAATAGAACATCTTAAATTTGGGGCATCAGCTTTAATGCTCTCCTCCTATTTTCTCCTTGGCTTTTACACATGGTAGAAGGAGATCCATCTGCTTAGGAGGGCATGTCCTTAATACACTATGAACAGAAGGAAAACATGAGGGCCTTGTTTGAAGGCAACTTCTGTACTCTTTGCTGCTCTGACCCTATAGACTTCTTATCCCTGTGATATACACTGCCCATGTTCTGATTTTTGACTCTCAGTCTAAGTCGTGTCATGGTTAGACCTTCTGACCCTCTGAAGTTATCACCATTTAACTTTCTAGGCAACCTTCACAAGAGAGACCTTGAAATCAACAGAAGCACCTCAAAATCAGTATTGTCACCTCTATATTCAGATGTCACTTGTGTCAGTGAAGACACAGAAATATTTTATCATTTCCTTTACAGCCATTAAACGTCATATCATATCTTACCATCAGTCATCAGCTATGTGCTGTTGAATTTGGATAATCATGGAGTTTTCACAAAGTTCTGAGAAAATCTGACCAATAATGTCAAGGTTGCTTTGTCTTCATCATTATTATTATTTTAAAGGGCTTATTTATTTTAAATGAGGGTGTAATAACATTCAGTGCAGATGGCCTCTTCTCTCCCCCACTGAGAGGGAAGCTGTTTCTTTTGCTTCATGTCAGAGCTTCACCAGCCTGGGGTATGGAGGAGTCCTTGAGGTGGTTGCCAAACAAGACTCCAAGCCTTCAGGCACACTTGGATCTTTCCACTTCTAAGTAAGGCCATCATTAAAACATGAGCAGACATAATTGCATCATAGCACTGGGCAGAATTACAGGCAGGTCTGGATGTCCTTAAGCACCAGGCTTTGTAATGTGTTGGCCTGATATTCATTGCCTTTTTCTGCACCTCTCCAAAACCAGAATCAAAGATTTCAGCCTTGCCTCTCAGAACAATAAAGTTGGTTTATAGGAGCTGTAGTGGGATGCACTACAAAGCTGAGAATACCCAGAAGACTCCATTATGAAACCAGCATGTTTAATTTTAGGCTATAAACCCAAATGAAAGTATGATAATGAAAGCAACTCCTTTCATAGGTGTGGAGTGCACCAAAAATGAACCAATTTCAGTGTGAGCTCAATTAGCCTGGAAAATCAGGCAGCTAAATTTGACTTTCAAGAAGCACATTTGAATGCTTTGCCATTAATCTTGTCTGTTATGCTTGATTTAAATGTAAAATCAGATCAGATTTTTCTCCCAAACTTGAAACTTACTTTCATCAGCAAAGGGAAATTATCCAACTTATTTGAATTTTTCAGAAACTTTAACTTGCAGAGAAGTAAGGACCACCAAAATTAGAGCAAGGGGAATTACTGATAGAAATGTAAGATAAAGTAGAGGATAATATCTCTTGGCCTTTTTATGCTCATTACCTAAAGTGAGCCTAATAAAATACACCCTCATAGGAGCTTGGCAAGAAGGGCTGGTTAGAAATTTTCTATAAAATTATTTCTCTTAATAAGCTTCATGGGGAAACTAAAAGGCTCTGCATATCCCCATTTGTGAAGAAGGATCTATTAATCAGGAACTGAAAGCAGAGTTACCACGAGACTCTGCAGCAACATTTCACTAAAAAATTGGCTTTTAAATAGGAAGTGTAAGTCTATGTTGGTGAGAGCCGCCATATTTAATGATTACTGGTAACTAAAAGGCTAAACTATAAAGGAAATAGACCCCTTACTCACTCCAAAACATTCTTTTCCTATGAGCATTAATTTTTAAACCAGAAGTTTTAGATTCTTCTCTGGATCAAGTAGCAATATCTTGATGCTTTTATGTAAGCTGGATGTCTGAGCTTCTTATGTAGTCAAAGAAGATCTAGGGTAAGATATAACTGAGCCTTTTTTAGTGTTATTAACTCATCCATCCACTGCTGCTTTAAAAGGGTCCTGCTGGTATTATTACCTGTCCACATGACATAGATGTCTGGGTACCCCAGAACATCTGAAATAGCACTCAAATCACGTTTTTTATTTAGGCTGGAGCCCTCAGTGTAGCCAGGAGAATGGTGAAGCTCACCATAAAGGAGACACATCTATTTAATGTGATAATTCATTCTCCATACTTCTGTGACTGTATTGAACAAAGCCCCAGGGCTCAATTCATTTTTGTAAACACTTTGAGATACACAAGGGTAACCTGCCCAGCATTAAAACATCTAGAAGCAGGCTGGACTTCAGTCCTATAACATTTCCATCAAATCTGTGAAGTGTTCCAAGTGTCAAAGGACACATCAAATCTTTGTAGACTCTTACAGACAGGAAACTACATTAAGTTTGTTTTGGTGGTAACGGGAGTTTGGCACTTTTTGATATTTACACCTACAAGTTGGCACCAACACTTATGTACCTTAATATCAGATTTTGTCCCATTCTGGTATTTTCTACAATCTTGTTCAGGATTTCAGAACATTAAAGTTTGTTTCTTCCCCTAGAGATCATTTCCGAGAAAATCCCTCTAAGTTTTGAAAGTAGTATTTCCACTTTAGTTCTCAGGGTCTACTGAGCTGTCAAACAAGCACAGTATCATTCATTTTGTGACCAAATTGAAGGTTTCAAAAATTGTAGGCCATAAAGTTTATTTTCCATTTAATCCTATATTAAACTTATTGTTTACTTGACCTTCTCATTTTCTACAATGCCCTGAAAGCAGATTGTAACCAGGAGGGGGCTGGTCTTTCCTCCCAGGTAACAAGCGATAGGACATGAGGAAACAACCTGGAGTTGAGCCAGGAGAGGTTTTGATTGGATATTAGGAAAAGCTTAGCTGAAAGGGTGGTCAGATATTGGAACAGGCTGCCCAGGGAAATGGTGGGTTCACCATCCCTGAAAGTGTTCAATAATCATGTGGATGTGGCTTTTGGGGACATGGTTTAGTAGTGGGCTTGGCAGTGCTGGGAGAATGGTTGGACCTGATGATCTTGGTGGTATTTTCCAAACTGAATTATTCCATGATTATATGATTTGCATCTCCTGGAAATGCATGCATGCATGAATGAATGAATGAATGAATGAATGCAGATATTTCCAGCTTCTATAATACATACACTAGTTTATTTTACTTGCAAGATCATAAAGAGTTTTTCATGTCTCAGTATAGTCAGTTCCCTAAATCAGGACATAGAAAGGTCACACAAGCAGTGTAAAAATCAAGCAATAACATAACTAGTAATGATACCTGTGATTTCTTTTTTCTTGCTTATTGTTTCTGCAAAGTCCATCACATTTTCATTTCTCTGGACTTCTGAAGGTAAAAAATTTTGATAAAATGCAACACAAAATCATTAAATCACCTGACTCCTAAAAGTGACTTGAAAGGGCTTAAAATACTCATATATGCTACTGCTGATCTAGTTTTTACAGATATTTTAAAAATTATTTACAATGGTTATGATTTTTTATATTTTTTGTATGCCAGGCATACCTAAAAAGAAAATAAAATTAAACTGAGGTATGTTTACCTCTTTGCAATGCTAAATTATAAAGACCCAGATATTGATACAAGTTCAAACTTCAAGCATCCAGACTTTATGTGGTATTATTAATTGATGTTTGCAAAATATTGCTTGTAAATATTTAAGTATAATTTTCCTCACATTACTAACTGGGAATAAATAAAAATTCCTGCTTTGAAAAGTGTCTGGAGATTTATGGATAAATGTTCTAAATGCTAGTTATTTGGAAATAGCCTTTTGGAGACCATTTATAAAAGACTATGCCACTCCCAGTCTGAAATGTAGACATATTTCCATATTTAGCACTCATTTTGGTTAGAATTCACATATTTTTTTGTGTCTTCCCTAAGATATCAGCTTTCCTATCAAATAAGTTTCCCATGTCTAGCAGACAGACATGTGACCTAAAAAAATATCTTGAAGCCTTTTCCATCTGTTTTTTTTTGATACTTACAACATCCTATCAATTGTCCATGCCCTGTAAAATCTTTCCCCTTAGTCGTACATTTTCACTTTTTTCCAAAAAGCCTAGAAAGACTGAGAAGGAAAAGTGCAGAGGAAACAGGTCACTGAAGTGAAATATTCATATTTCTAACCCTCACATGTGTCTCTGCATCAGTTCAGGATTTACTGATGTGGTGCCCAAGAGAGCCAGAGAGTCACTGTAGGGACAAAATCTTGACCAGCAGGGAATGGGAAATAGTTATTTTTCCTTGTCAGAATCACTGTGATGTGGATTTTCCTTCCCTTCACCCAAACCAATATAAAGTATTGATTTCTCAAAAATGCCCACAAACTCAAAAATTAGCTTCTGTTCCTTTCAACTTCTTTCTTCTCTGAGTGGGATTAAAATAACTGAAATCACTTTTGAAAATTTCAGTGGCATTTCAATCTTTGAAATCACCTTAAATTTATGTTTCTAAATAAAAACTAAAAATCTGGAGGATTAGGGCAGGGTGTTTTGTTTTCACATACCACTTATCAAAGTGAATCATTATAACAAGGAGAACAACTTGGTTGCCCATAGTAACTTTAGTTTTTTTGGCCCTTTCATGATCATCTTATACTGCACACATAATATTTAGGCAAAAGGAATCAAAATCAACTGCCAAAAAACTGATTTCTAGTGGCATGTCCCATATCCTGTGGTAGTTGGGACATCCTGCAGTCTTGCATCCAGCTCTGGGGTCCCCAGCACAAGAAAGACATGGAGCTGTTGGAGCAAGTTCAGAGGAGTCCATGAAGATGGTTAGAGGGCTGGAGCTGTTCTGCTGCAAGAAAAGGCTGAGAGGATTGGGATTGTCCAGCCTGGGGAGGAAAAGGCTGAGAGGATTGGGATTGTCCAGCCTGGGGAGGAAAAGGCTCTGGGGAGGCCTTAGAGCCCCTTCCACTACCCTAAGAGGCTCCATGGTAACTGAACAGGGACTTTGGATAAAGGCATAGAGTGACAGGAAGGGAGGAATGGCTTCCCACTGATAGAGAGCAGAATTAGATAGGATATTAGGAAGAAATTCCTCACTTTGGGGGTGGAGAGGCCGTGGCACGGTTTCCCAGAGAAGCTGTGGCTGCCCCTGGATCTCTGGAAGTGTCCAAGGCCATGCTGTACAGGGCTGGGAGCAACCTGGGATAGTGGAAGGTGTCCTTGCCCATGGCAGGGGCTGGAATGAGATGATCTTTAAGATCCCTTCCAACCCAGACCATTCTGGGATTCTGTGATCTTCACTGAGATGGTATCCAAGAAATGAGACTTGTGGAAAACTTGCACACTTCTGGATCTACAGGTGGCAGCTAGTAACATTGACAATAAAAATTCAGTGTTTATAAAACCCCCTTATTTAGATATTCAGATGAAAGGTGCAACAGGGCAAATCTATACCACTAAAATTAACACTACAAGGAGGCATCATTAGAACTGTGTTATTTTTGACAATAATTGGTTAGGATTGTTCATTAATTCAGCCTGGCTAAACCAGCCCTATGTGAAATATTTTCTGTTCATCACTTGAGCATGGGTATTGGCCAAGGGTGTTGCCCAGGGTCTATTCCCAACAGGAACTTCAGATCTCACCCTGTGGGATGGTCCATGAATTTAGCAGCATGGATATGCCCAAATCATGCTGAGGGTTGGAGATGGTATCCTTGGCTTTGCTGAATTTCCTAGTACAGATGCAGTCATACCTTCATTTAGAATAACCATGTTTAAGAGCTATAAAATCACAGAATCATTAAGGGTAGAAAAGACCTCCAAGATCATCAAGTCAAGTAAGTATGATCCAGAATTGTGAATAAACCACACAGAATTCCTTTTATTTACCCAAGAAGGGAGAGCCAGACTTTATGACACTGGAAAGTTAGCAACGCTGCGGAGCCAAGGGCATGGATTCTGTCTTGGCTTCTCTGCAGTCAATGGCCCTGTGTCAGTCTGCACTTGCTGAGAGCCTGTCTCATGGTGTTCACCAAAAACAACATTTGAAGCTGTATGCAATCTGCTCTTTGGCTCTATTCCTTTCTTTTCTGTTTCTCCCACAGGTAATAAATAGTTTAGGGAGCAAATCTTGAATTTCAGTATAGCAAAATGAGCACACTGTAAACTCCTCAGTGTTTGTGAGCACATTGATATTTATGTGTGTGTGTGTATTTCTTTCCCTTTTTTTTTTTTTTTTTTTTTTTTTTTTTTTTTTTTTCTCTTCTGTCTCCTTCCCATTTGTAGTTTGATCACTCATGGTTTTGGAACTCCTGCAATATGTGCTGCCCTAAGCACTTTCCAAACTGTTCTCAGTGAAATGCTGAACTACTTGGAAAAGCACACATCGCACAAAAACGGAGGAGCGGCAGAATCCGGCCAAGGACACGCCAACTCGGAGAAAGCCCCCCTGCGGAAAACTTCAGAGGCTGCTGTGAAAGAGGGCAAAACAGAAAAGACAGACTAGCTACATCAAACAGAATCTATTTCAAGAGAGTCTTGCTGCTGATATTTTTTTTAAATATATATATCATTGAGGGCAATTTATCTCCAGTGGACCAAATCCAGAAAAAAAAAAGGGGAGGGAAAAAAGAAAAAAAATAGTAAAAAGAAAATAAAAAGAAAATAAAAAAGAAAGATTAAAACAGAGAGAGCGTGAGAGAGGAAAGTATTCAACCCTAAGAACAGCAGTGTACAGTAATTGTGTGATGAAATTGTCACTTTTTTTTAAATTTATGTTGCTCTAAACTGCTTTTTTGTGCACGTAGTATTTGATTGTTCTGAATGATACACTAACACTGTTTTTTATAAGCACTTCTGGACTTGGCTGAGGCGGCACATTAAATTTGAAGTACTTTCTTCTCCGGCAGCAGAGTTAGGGTCAGTGCATCAGTTGTGGGACACACAGTTCCAGCATCCTGACTTTGCTCTCATGCTGGATAGATTGAAGAAAGGCTTCCTCTGGTCCATTGGAAATGCCTGATCTACTCACCATTGGGAAAACAATATGGAAATCTGGCAAAAGAGGAATTCTTGGGTCATGGGACAAATGAACCATCCTGTACATGGGAATGCACAATAAAGCTGCAATGGAATGAGGCCAGAACCTGTTGGGAATCTGTCCTGACCATTCAAGCTGCAGCCATGGTCTCTCTTCTGAAAAGAGCATGGCAGACTAAAAGGAAAACAAACCTTGATAGTCTCAGTAAAAGCCCTGATCCCTCTGTGAACTTCAGTTTAAATGACAGCATGGGCTTCTGTTCTCTATTTTCTCAGCCCCTGGTCCCACAGCACTCTGCCATACCTGGATCTCTGTTCAACACAACCAGTGCAGGCAATTTGAGTCACCTTTTCTGTTGCCTTGATTTTATGCTGCTTTCTTTTCTTCAACAGCTTGTTTCTGCAGCTTTATTGTCTTTATAAAACCAGCTGAGGTGCAGAGGTCTAACAGAATCCACTCACTGGAAATAAAATAATAAACAACAAATAAGACAGATTGGCTTAGTCCACAGCAGCTGAGTGGTAATAACCTTGCTAACATACTTTTGAAATATTGCTTTACCACCTAGCACACATGCTCAGGCAGAAAACATGGGGGGATATAGTCAGAGCTCAAGATTCTTTGAGTCTAGGGACTTTTTCCAGCACATTCTAACTCCTTCTTCAACAAGACCTTTATTCCATTCTTTTTCTTGTTTCTCTAGTATCACTTTATTGAGAAAGTTAGGAAGGAGTAATATCACTGGGAGGGCTTGGTGTGTCCATCTAAATTCTACTTCAGATCAGCAGAACCAGACTTTTTCTTCCATAGGACAATTCAAATCTTTCTGTGGTAAGAAAAATTGTAATTGTCCATGTGTAAATGTTTAGAGCCATTTGAGATGTTTTAGGTATCTAAGACAGAGTTTTGACAGTTGTAACATGAAACCTGTAGGAGAACTGGACTCACCTGGAGGAGGAGCTGGAGAATCCCAGAGACAGCAGTAGATAACTGTGGATAGCAAAAGCTCTCACACACATTTTTACTTCCTAGAAGTTGTTAGCATGGGTTACACCTTGGATGATCAGTTCAGACTAAACCTAAGTACTGTGACAAAGAGCTGCAGTGTTTAGAGCCAGATGCAAGGAATCAAACTGAATTAACAAAATCAGCCTCACCTCTCAAATCATGGAAGGCAATAGAGTGATGATGGCATGATGCTGCTCCTCTCAAAGGCACTAAGGACATTGCCATCACCATGAGAAAACACTTTAGAAAGTAAGGAGTCCCTGATTGTTTATTTAAAGAAATCTGAAAAAAAAAGATCCTGTGCTTTTACCCAGAGTTGTCCTTGCTCAGGGCAGGTGTATAAGTCAGATATCTGCTTTAGTGCTATCACCCTCCTGCATCGAGGGAAACAGGTGTATCTCCATGGGACTCCATCACCTGAACACACCAAGATCAGATAAGTACCTCAAAAAATTTAACTTTATTAAATTAATTTAATGAATTTGTACTGGTACTTCTCGTGAAATGCTAAAATCAAATGAACAGAGATGTCCTCAGCAGAAACATTGTGGAACTGTCCTAGAACATTAAATACTTGAGTGTGAAAGTAGGTAACCATGATTAAAAGTGAAAAGGAAAATCATTCTGCATTTTCTATTGCCCAAACTGAGGGAGAAGAAATGGAAAAATTAAAAGTTTCACTGCATCAAATATGCAGATTTGCCACATCTGTAAAATATGTGCTGTAAAGCAATTTAATTTGAACCTCTGTTTCAAGGTGTGGATAAATTTAAATTTGATTTTATTTGGGCAAAAATTATAAGGAAAATGTTTTTAAAATTATTTTCAGTTTTTTCCACTAAAACATGAAAATTTTTGGAAAAGGAGGAATAAAATTTGGGCAAATAAATCTATGAACCTGTTGGGAAAGCAGCATTTTATTACCATCAAATTAAAATGCTTAACATTGCAAATAATATGTATACAGCCTTATATGAAATATTTGCCTAATCAGGATATGGTCCAAGGTCCCAACAATAATTTATTTCAAGACTTGTGTCTCTCACTGTTACATAATCATTATGAGTGTCTGCTCTGCAGGCAACAGATTATTATTGGCCCAGATTACCCTTTGCTCTTTTAATAAATCTGAGCACACTTCAAGCCCCAGAACTTCCAGTTTTTGGCTTAATGACCCCTGTATATTTTTGTTAATGGTCTATACAAATCTGATTCTACCTGATTGAACTGCTATATGTTCTTACCATTAAGAAGTTGTTTCTATTTCCATGGCAAGCATCTATTTTTTCCCTTAGTGCATTAGCACGTTTTAAAAGCAAAGCTCTTTTTAAAATGTGGCTACAAGTTTGCTGACATTGGCAGGCTCTCTATTTTTTTCTTTTTAATTGCACTTAATTTTATTGAGCAAACAATAATTATCACTGCCTTTTCTGCTGAACTAGCTATTGGAGCAGTTTGGTGTCAAAATACCTTTTGTTTTTGACATCAATATTTTCAGTGAGGTTTTAAGCAATGAATTCACTGATATTCCTGTTAGAATCTCAGCCTAGGTTCCCACTTAGATTCCTGTGCTGTCCATGGCAACATGCCCATGTTCCCATGTGGTAAATTTAGGGGTTTTATTGTTTTCTTAGTCTCTGTCTCTGTGGAAACATTGCCATCTCAAAACACATTGATGACCTAGATAAACCTGAAGGAAGTTCATGATTTGATGTTAGTTGGTGCTCTCTGGAAATTTATCTGATCAGAAAAAAGAAAAAAAATCTTCCTTTAAGAGATTATGGAAGTGTTTATTCAATGTCAAAACCATTAAAGGAGTAGAGAAAAATCTCCAATGTTTCATGGCCAGGACAATGAGTCATTATGATTGCTGGACCCCAAAAATTGATTCATAACCCAAGTGCTCTTTGAGCAGTTGGATCCTGTTGTGCTTCAACACATTGCTCAGCTCTGTACGAGTTATACCTCTCCCACCACCAATCTCAAAACATTTTAACATTGAACTTACTCCTTATCCTAAGTCCTGGCACATTTGACTCACAAAGCACAGCTTTTGACTCTTGGATTTATTAGCAAATTACTCATGGTGCAAACACACTGACTAACTACAAATCTATTTTTCTAGAGCAAGGTGTTACTGTGAGTACAAACAGCTCTTGTGCTGACTAAGCTTAGCAGGTGAGTCTGGCAGAGTAGGAGCAGCATTCTCACCTTTGCCCTGAGGTTTGGTTCTCTGTTCACACAGCCCTCATTTAGCACCATCACACGACAAGAGGTAATGTAGTAAAGAGAGTTTTATCAGAAGATGAGAACTGGAACAGAGCTCATGTGGCCTGTTAAGGGGAGGGAACCACAGACAAGCAGTGATGACTCTGCCACCTCCAACTGAAGACTGTCAAGAACTTTGTCCTTTGTGCTGCCATCTTCAACCCTAACTCCTTCTAGGTGTCATTCTGTTGCCTTGGAGAACTGGCAGAAGGGGTGAATTTAGACCTTTCATTTGCTTCCTTTTTAAAGATAAATGCCAACTTTTGTTGGGAAAAGACTTCAGCTCTCCAAATCAACATGGAATCTGCTCTTTGAAGTTTCTCTTTGACTTTTCCTAAAACCAGAAAAATCTGCTACAAAGCAGGCACAATGTATAGTTCTTCCAAATCCTGGACCTCTGTGTAAATATTTCCCCAGTTCATCTCTTCCTTTGGACGTGACTCAGTGGCACAGGCGCAGCTCACAGTTTTGCAGCCAGGCTCAAGAAGGGATGTTTATTGTCCTAAGAGCCAGTTTTAACTTTACAATCTCTAACTGCTATTTTTTGTTTGTTTGTTTGTTTCCTAATACCAACAAGCAATTTTGGTCTTAGATGTATTAGGTATCCAAAAGGGATGCTGGTGAATTTCAAGGTCATTTGACTTTCATTTATCCTTTGGAGAAATAGTTCTGCTGCTCTGATTCTTTATTTCTAAGGACAAGAAGAAACAGCATTAGTAGAAGACACAAGCCTGAAACACAAGGAAGAATCAATAAATTATACAGGAACTGTGTTTATAAAAGTATCCTTTGCCTCTGCCCTCATTTCAGGTTTAACAAGAATTCACATACAGCTGTGTGGGGAATGAGGGAGGAAGATAAAGTCATTTTCCTTTGCCAGGTGAAGGTCGCTTGGAGAGGTCTAATCTTTTTTATTGCTATTCTTTACTTTTCTTTATTTTGTACAATTAATTATGTTCTGTACAGCAGCTGTTGTGATTGTATTTAAATGTGAGTGCGCACTTGGTCACCAACAAACAATGTCCTATTTATTGCTTTGGAGTTTTGGTTTGGTTTTTTCCTTCCATTTAATTTAATTTATAATTCAGTGGTGAAAAGCATAATCTTTTATATTTCTATTTCCTATACAAGCTACCTGTTTTACATGAGTCTATGAAGATAATGACCACATTTGATCAAACATTTCACGGCAATAAAATCTATGTTGATTTAACCCTGATCTGTCTGGTGCTTCAAAATAATTTCCATCTCTGAAAAAAAATTATCAAACTTGACCAGGAACAGATCTGTGACATTACAAGAACTAGAATTTTCATCCAACAGGTAAGACATACAAAGCAGAGAAACAATAAAAATATTATTCTGAAATTACAGCATGGAAATAAATTTATACAGAGATTAAAGTTTGGATTTATTCCACTTAAATGTGGCTATGTTAAATAGTTATTTGGTCTAGAATCTGTTACCCAGATTTAATGTTTTTGTGTAAAGAGGAAGATCTAATGCAAGGCAATTCATATTGTCCTAAATCAGGAATCCAAACTGGTTAGGATGATTTATATTATATAAGTGGTAGGTTAGATTAGGAAAAGTAGCAGGAGTCCTCATGTCTATTGACTCACAATGGATGCACCCAGGAAAACTTGCTAACCCTTGATATTTAATATTTAGAGGCCCTCAGATGTGCTTTTCCCTTAACTGCGGGAAAGGTTGTGACAATGCTGGCAATTAAATCCTCATCCCCACAGCCTCAAAATAATTATTTAATCTTCTCCCAGAAAATTTACAACAGTTTATTTCCAAGTGCTACTTCAGCCAAGGGTCTGGGCTAACTGCCACTGCTCCCACTCAAGATTTTGATTCCAATATTGTGGCACAAGGCTTGACTCTTTCCAGGAAGAAACAATAGTAATAAAAAAAGTCTTTAGATGTAAACCATATCCTCTTTCAGGTATGACTTAAAGAAACTCTAGCTCAGAGGTTTATCCAAGCTTTCTAAGAACAAATGGATCTAAAATTTTAGTTAAAAAAAATAAAAAGCAAAATTATGTGATTTTAACAACAATTTTATGGATATATTCACAACTGTTTGGGAACCTGATGGCAGTCCATTTTGTGTTGTTTCAGTGCATCTTTCAGAACTGACTTTCTGAGCAATTCTAGACCACTCACCAAGGGTAAAGCTGTAGTGAAAAAAACTTCAGAAGAGTTTCAGATAGAAAAGGAATTTAATTGGGAGGAAGTTCCCACATCTTTAAACTTGTTTTATCCAACAATCACCTCTGTTCCCTAACAAATGAACTCTCAATAATTAATATTATCCATGTAATCTTCTAGGAAATACAATTCCCCAGGTGTTACAGTGAATACCTCTAACCAATTCTGTATGTGCTCTTCTCCAAAATCAGAGGAAATGCAACTGTGACAAATTCATCAGTATTTTAAACACAGTCACATGAGAGGCTGCCTTTCCTGTCTCTCTTCACTTTGGTGTGTTAATTCTTTCACTCAATCCATTAAAACAAAAAGAAGACAATTCCACTGAGATTTGCAGGGGTGCAGTGCCAAGGTACAAGCCAATGTGCAAAAGTAGCCTCTGAGTTGTAGATAGTGCACCATACAAGATGAAAAGGAAAAAATGTAATAGAAAAAAATTAATCTCTGTCAGATTTTATATACAAACAGCATACAGAGAGCTTGGGCAAATTTGCATTCAGAATGAGTGATCAGGCAAAAAATGGATCAAACCTGTAAAAAACTGAGTGTCCTGAACTCCTGGAATTAGCAGAGTTGTTCAAGTATGTATGGCAATATTATGCTTTATTTCAGCAGTGGAGTTCCCACTTATTATAAAGGCTGGGTATTTATACTTTGCTGGAAAATACAGTTTAGTATCTAGGCAGGGACCAAAATCCTAATCTAACAAAATCTAACCTCTTAACTCCTGTTCAGTTTCACCTTCCCATAAAAGAACATGAATAAGAAATTAATGGGAAATTCAAGCCTTAATGGAAAGGGCATTTTGCTCTGGGCAGAGTTTATGTTGTGGAGTTTTTTAATGGAAAGATATTTGAATCAGTGATATATAAATACATCTCCTGAAGCAAGATGCAAGAAGCAAGATTTGGAGGCTGGCCCTGTCTACCCTGTCTGACTCCCACTGCTCCTCTAGAAGGATCAGGGTTTCATCTGACCTGTATTTGTCAATCCCTTGTGTATATTTGGATTCTCAAGGAAATCTGAAATGCTGGTGAGCATCATCTCTCAGCAAGAATGAATGTACATTACATTTGTCTGTCTGCATGCACAGTAGTAATATTTTAGTTCAGAGGCCCCCGCTTTAATCTCCATCTTAATCTGGAGAAAAGGAAGCTGAGGGAAGACCTTACTGGTGTCTGCAAATACCTGAAATAAGGTATTAGTGAGGTGGCCATCAGTCTTCTCCCAAGTAACAAGGGACAGGAAGAGAGGAAATAGTTTCCAGTTGCACCAGGGGAGATTTGGATTAGGTATTTAGAAAACTTTCACCATGGAAAGTGTTGTAAAGCATTGGAATAGGCTGCCCAGGTACATGGGGAAAATAACATGTGGACGTGTCAGTTGAGGACATTGTTTAGAGGTGAACGTGGCCCTGCTGGTTGGACTTGATTGTAAATATCTTTTCCAACCTTAACTATTCTGTGGTTCTTTGATTCAAAGTCTTAGACTGGCCATGTGATGGCAGGAAGATGATCCCATTACTGCTATCACCCAGAGCTATCTATTTTTCATATGTGTTTTTATTTTTTTAATATTAATTAATGCATTTAACACAAATATTAATGAACCACTCTGTGCCATCATTATGGTCAGATAAATTAAGGTGTTATCAAAGCACTGAATCTTTGCCAATTAACAGGCAGTGTGAAGCCGGTAATAAAACTACACAGAAAATTAGGAATGGACAGTAGAGAGCATGTTAGTGGAACTGGATGCTCTGTGAATAAACTGCTGGAAGTATGCCAAAATATTATCTCCTTATTTGTCAAATTTGGATCTGAGAAATAATTGGGAAAACTTTCCCTTGAAAATTGCCTATGATGTGAAAATAAAAATGAAAGATAAGTAAACAGATAAAAATCTTGTAGAATAAGCTATGGACAGGTGTATGAGGAAAACAGCTTAAAAATATTATTTTTTAATCACATAAAAATTTTGTGTTTCTTCCCCTTTATTCCTATCAATTAAAACAGAAACCAGAAATCCTGTATGGCAAAACCACATTTGAAAACTGCATTGGGGAAAGATATTTGTGGTGACACCTACTGTTTTGAATAAAAAAATCTTTCATGCCTGATTAACAAGCCAAGTGCACTGTGGCAGCAGAAGAAGCTTTTGTGGGCCCACTCTTTTACTTTTGTAGTAAAATAAAATCAGAGGTACCACTGGCTTTTGACTACTTTTTATTGTTACCATACAATTAGTTTTTAACTCCATTGAATCTGTTTTTCACTGAAACCCTAAACCAAAGTACAGCTTTACCCAGATCTCTAATTTTAGACATAGAAGTCAGGCATAAATTTAGACAGGTTGGTTAGAGCAACTCTACTGACTCTAGAGGAAGCTTAGTTTGATTAAACACCTAACTTTTAAGTAGAAAGGGAAAAACCCCATACTAAATTTACCTTCAGTTAAAACTAAATGAGAAGAACTTCTAATCACCATTAGTTCAGCTCAGGACTGAAACTGGTGCTATTGAAGAAAGAGTTTCAGCAACTTTATCTGTTGTCCATCCTGTCCTCCAGTTTTTCAGGTTCAATTCATTCAGACTGGACAGTCACAGTCAGTTTGCTGGTGTCACAGCCTCTGCTCCAGGCTCTGCAGTTACTGACCTGCTGAGCTGACTCAAGGTTGCTGTCTTGAGGGAAAAAAAAAATATTCAGAGCACCTCAAAAATGTCCACTGCATAGACAAGCAAGAATGAGCATTGGAAGAATATTCCTCATGGAAATCAGCAGGGTCATAGAAAGACTACACCAGTGGGAAACCAAGCAGTCACAGATGAAGTTTTGAATAATTTGGTTTATTGGTTGGTTGGGTTTTTTGTAGTCTTGCTGTTTTTTCTTTCATTAGTGTTTTAAACAGATTATCTCTGGTCCTGAGGCAAACTCCCACATCATGGCCACACCTCTACAATGAAACTTCAGCTGGAAACCAGACAGGGAATTGAGCCTTAGAGTGCTGTAAAGGTGTTTCCACCACATAACCAAGGATGTGGTAAGTTCCCTGACACATGATGTGTTCTGCAAGACACACAGGCAGCAGGATGATCTACGTGCTCTTCCAGCTATTTCAATGAGCAAAACCAATATTTGGGGCAATGAATATATTTCAGTCTTTATTTATTAGTGCAGTTCAGCTCTGTGCATTTTTTTTGTTAATTGCCTGCCAAAACTTAAGCTGCATGTCATTCATTACTCATTCAATTATGATAGAAGATGGATTTTTAACTTTTCAGTCTCAGCTGCTGTTAGTAACTTCTGGGTAGAATTTCTCAGGAGTCCGTAACCCCAGCTGTCATAAGCAGCTTCTTGTCACTTAGCTGCTTCTTTTGAGAGTTGATTATGTTTCACTACATAAAATGTACCTATCAGTTACTTCTGACACCCAGATCATCTTGAACTTAGTGCAGAGTGCAGTAAAGACAGCCTGCCCTCAGGAAGGTCATTAAAAGCTTTCAATAAAATATCTGCACATAATTCAGATCAGACAAATGTGCCACAGCAACTATCAACAAGGACCATGTGGGAAGACAGACTAAAATTAAGCCAAAGCCAGAAGTCAATCACAAATTAGCTTTCAGAGTAAGGTACATTCTTCATTTCATAATGTTGAAACAAGTGTTACAGAATTATGATGTGCATCTCCTGCAGCTCCTGTGTTATATCTGTCAGTCCCATATTTCAGAGAGTCTTGTCAGGATCAGAGGAAACCTTAGAGAGGTGAGAGTTCCCAGCCTCCAACTGAAAGGCTGCATTGGCTCTAGCGGCTGAATGACCCCAGGATCAAAGTAAAAGTCACACCTTGTAGACAAATGAGCAGCTACATTATTAAATTATAGCAATGTCAGTGAAGATGATCTAAGTAAAATATTATATTATTATTAATAATAATATTATTATTATTATTATTATTATTATTATTATTATTATTATTATTATTATTATTATTGCAGTCTGTTTATATCCCAAAATGGTAAAGCTTTCTTCTAATGTTAGCAGCACTCTAATAATTCTTGGGATGACAAATAAAAGTCTGATCCACTGAATAATATTTAAAGATTATTAGATAAATTGTGTCTATTATTTACCAAGGAGAACAATGTCCTCTAAATAACAGTTCAAAGAGAACCTCCTAGTTTCCTCCTTTCACCTAGTTACAGAATAGCCCTAAAGAGTGATAATTCGTTTTATTTTCCAATATCACACTACATCCTTGATTTCTGGTACTCAGGTACCTTGGGGCTATCTTAATGACCCTGTTCAGCCTTTACTTGAGTCAATAACAAAATCCCCATGGACTTCAATAGGGCCAGGATTAATTCCAAAGAGCTCTGTTTATTAGCAATATTTTTTCCCCGTATTCTATGGCACTTCTTTTATTCCTCACAAAAGCAATACAGTATGGCTTCTCCCCTTCAAATGAGGTGGTTGCATCCAGACTTCACAAGAGGAAAGATCTCTGATATGTGCTACCCCTTTTTCCTCATGCCTGGGAAACTGTTAGCTAATCCAAGCCAAAACTTTTCCAGGAGCTCTTCTAGCATTAGAAGAGTATGAGAGATCAGTAGAGATGGCAGAGCAATGCTCAAGCTATTTGCTGTTTTATTATTCCTTCATGACTCCCCAAAATTCTCATTCTCAAAAACAACAATGACAACACAGCTGGATTCTCTTTAGTCCCTGAAATCCAGGTGCCTGTTCCCAAACATCTCCTGCCCCACCAAAAACCTACCACCAGAGTGTGTGTCCACTCAGAGCTGAGCAGCACACAGCCTGCTTCAGGGAGGAACACACACGAGCCCAGATATAATTACTGGTCTGATTTCAATGTATATTTTCTGTATATACTTAGAAGTGTGTGTTATCCACACAAGGATATTGTTCCCTGCATCCCAGTTTCTGCTCTGCAGAGAATCTGTCAGATCATTATAAGCAATTGTTCTGATTTCCATGTTGAGGGGACAATGTGGCACAAGGAGTGGAAATTTTTTGGGTTTTTCAGGGGATTTTTTGTTTTCTTCCAACACATGGGTTTTTTTCCTATGCTCCATCTGAAATCATGGAAAGCCACTATTTCCAGGTTTGTGAACTTTCAAGAATGAGAAAAAAAGGAGAGGGGAGATTTTAATAGCAGGGATCAGTCCAGAGAAATAATCCAGCCAGAGCAGCAGGCCCTGTAACCTCTCACAGCAATTATTAACTAGTGCCTTGAAAGAAGAAAACAAATGCTATGGATAAAAACAAAGGAATAATTTCATCTGCATTTGCACAATATCTTACAATTTGACAACTTGGGGAGCTTTCAAAGAAATGATCAGCTGTCTGGAAAATAAATATTTATATTTTTATAACTTGGTGAAACATAGAAGCTAATTTGTGGCTAAAATTTTCAAATTATGAACAGAAAAATACATTTAATTAGATACTTAACAGTCTAGCATCATTTCTGTTCCCACTAATGAATTATCTGACTAAGGACTCAATTAATAAAAAAAATTAAAGGATGATAATGTAATTAACACTAATCAATATTGGTTTACAGAAAATAAATGCTGTCAAATAAACTTGTTTTTCTTCCTTTTAATGAGATGACAAATTTGATCAAGTTCTAGAGCACATTTAACTTGCAACCACAAGGATGTTGGTTACAAATATAATAATCCATCAAAATGCTAAGTGCCATAAATGGATATAAATCTATCTATTTGATCCAGAAGTGGATGAAAAATAGAGAATAATGATTAAGCACATGAACTCCTAAAAGTTTCAGGTTTCAGTTCCTGCCCTGACAATAGTTTATATTCTCATTGGAGAATAGATAATATCATTGATGATGTTTATAATTTAACTGAGATATTGCAAAAAAAAAAAAAAAGCTGGTTAAGGGGAAAAATGTATCATTATCTGGATTTTTCAACAAGCTGGATGTCAGTAATCAACTTATTAAAAGATGAAAAAGGAATTTCTACACCTTAGAAGAAAATATGTATTTTTTTCCCCTATGAAATGGTGGAGTCTGCTCTGGAAAGCAGCAGCTCTGAAAGGGAGTTTTTGGTTGTAGGGGATGATCCACCAAGCATGAGCTTGAACTCGAGGGCAGAAGGCCAAGTGTCTTGTGTCTGACTAAACAAAGGGATATAATGTACTTATCCATAAAGGTCATGCTGCATCTGTCACAGGTATGAAGCAACAGCACATGGACTGTGAAGCTCCTTTCTGACACGTCCCTTTCATAAAGCTGTTGGTGAGCTGAATAAAGTGATGTGGCATCCCTAGTGTCACCAAAACATTGTCTGAATCTTTACAGAAAATACCTGGGCTCCTGGGGAACACCTAGTTGGATGTGAGGCAGCAGTGTGTCCTTCACACCCAGGTGGAAAAGGGGTCCTGGGCTGCACTGGAGGTGTTGGGAGCAGCTGGGAGGGTCCAGCTCAAGGCTGTTGTCATGATCCACTTATAGCGGGGTGTTGTAATGGTTTGTTAGCTGATCCCAAAGTGCAAAAGACAAACAGCAGGGGACTTTCAGTTAAATCACAACAAATGCACCTTTATTAGGGGCCAAAAACAATAAATGTGATAGTGGGGTCAGAAAAGAAATAAAAAGGAGTGAGAGAGAGAGAGAGAGAGAGAGAGAGAGAGAGAGAAGGGGGGATGGGAATAGCTACCAATACAGGCGGGGCCCTCACTGGTCTGGATGATGGTCTTGTTGTGCTGGGGAGAATCTCCAAAATCCTACCTAACCCAGGGGTCCAGTTATAGTCCACAGAGGGAAAAGGGGGGAACAGGCAGAACAATGAGAGTCTATTGAAATTCCTATGGGGGGAACAGGTGTATCTACAGAAAATCATCCAGGCTGAACAAACACAGTGAAGAATAAGTCCATTGAAGTTACTGGAGAAGAACAGGTCATGTCATCCTCCCCCCACTCTTTGTGGTAGGGGTCTCAGTCTCAGTCCTTGGGGAGAGGGTTCTTGATCTCTGTCTGTCATGGTGGTAATGAGGCAGATGAGGGGTCTTCAGTGAGAGATCACCAGAGTCACCCCAACAGTTCATTTGGCTTAAAGGTGGAGAGTGAAACAGGAATTGCAGCAGGCCGCTCCGTGCTGGGTCCGCGCTGGGTCTTCACCAGGTCCTTGCCAACTCCTTGCCAACTTCTTGCTGGGCCTCGTTGGAACAGCCAACATAACGGTGCAGCAGCTGCAGCTGCACTGTTGCCTTCTCCAAGCCGGAACTGCAGTGGGGGAAGGGAGTTCCTGCTCATGGCAATTGGCAGGCAAATGAGTGAGGGTCTTCAGACGGCCTCTTACAGCTGCTCAGTGCCAGAGGGGCAGGCACAGACTGCAGAGAGTCCAACCAAGGACCCCTGAGGTGATTCAGATTCTGGAGCATCGCTCATGGAGGAAGGCTGAGAAAGATGTGACAGGTTAGCCTTAAGAAGAGAAGGCTCAAGGGGGATTTTATCCATGGACTTAAATCCCTGAAGGGAGAATGCAAAGAGAGCAGAGCCAGGCTCCTCTCAGTGGTGTCCACTGAAAGGACCAGAGGTCAAGTGCACTCGCTGATCCACAGGAAATTCCTCTAAACAGCAGAAAACACATTTTTATGGTGAAGGTGGCTCAGCACTGTCACAGGTTGCCCAGGAAGGTTGTGGACTTCCTTCCCTGGAGCTTTTAGAAGTCATCTAGATGTGGTCCTGGACACAAGGGCTGGGTGGCCCTGCTTGAGCAGGGGGAATGAACCAGCTGGCCTCCAGAGGTCCCTTCCAACTTCAACCATTTTGTGACTCTGTGAAGTAGAAGAGAATCTATCATATAATGAAAGACAAAGCAAGCTTAATTTATTCATCTTTACAGCAAGGTGATACAGGGAACTAACTGCAAGGGTTAACAGATGCACCCTATCAAAAGATTTTATTGTTCAAGGATTCAGTTTCAATAAAACCCTGAATGGAAAACTGATTTATATCTTTATCAGATGTAGTGATCAAGAAAGGAATAATTTATTAAGTTAGACAAAGATTTTATGTCCATGGCCTTAAAGAGTAAAGCCAAGACAGTGTTATTATCAGTGCTTCTGCAGGAACACTGTGGCTCATCCAACAGTTTGCTCCATGCAGATTTTCTGGCCTGTGTTCTGCATGAGTTACATTAACTGAGCCTTTGCAGCTTTTGTTTCCACAAAGCTGTGATCATCCCATGGTTCCTGGTCTATTCGTGTGTCTATTTTCATGACTTGCACAAAATAGATTTGCTGCTCTACTTTAGACTAATTCCATCTCCAGAGGATACACAAATGGAATCCCCTAGGGAATGAGAGAAGCTGACCAAACAGCACCACCCCTCATTTTCACAAGAGATCCTACATGGCATAAGGAATGTTGACATCATAGGGAATTTTGCTGGATGTTGTTCTTGGTGCTGAAACATTGATCCCTTTTATTTTTTGTCAGCCAGGCATCTTCCTCATGTTCCTGCCTCTGGGATGTGATCAGGTTGGTTTTGATTAATTGGTGTTCAAGGCCAGCTTGGTCAGGGCTTGGAGCAACCTGCAGTGGTGGAAGGTGCTCCTGCCCATGGTAGGGGGCTGGAATGAGATGGGGTTTAAGGTCCCTCCCAACCCAAACTATTCTGGGATTCTATCATTCTATAAATTATGATTAACAATAAACAAGGTAATTCAAAATGGAGTTTCAGTAAAGAAAGTGCTGTAGACAAGGTCATGCACACAGGAGGAATCCAAGCAGGGCTGGGAAAGGGAAGCATTCTCCTCAATTCCAGTCCCCCCCTCACTACACTGGTTAAGGTCCCTTTGTTTATACCCCAAATGCTTTTAAGTGTATTTCTGGTTTATGTTTTCCCTGAAGTTTTACAGATTCATCATTAACTTATAATCCACACTAGTTACAAGAGGGGTTTGATTAAAAAAAACAAAGACTGAAACAAGGTTTGTCATTCAGGGAACTCTGACACTGCTCTTGTGATGCCAGCATGCAAGAAAACTCAGGGCAAAGCCCCTGTAAAAAAGTGGGCCCCAAAAATAATAAGTGATTAACTTGTTGGTGAAAAAATTGACCTGATGAACCTTAATAAAAAAGACCAATGTTGTCAAAAGGGATGAACAATTCTGAGAGACATTTTTTTTAAGGAGCATTGTCATTACATCTTTAGGAAAGTACTCTGAAACTCCATAAACAAATCTGTTTATCAAAGTGGAGATTTTCCTATTTTTTGCACTGTGCTCTTCTGGTAGCCAAATCAAATCATTAGATATTCATTTCAAAACTAGGAGCTAAAATTTGAATTTTCAAATTTCTCATTTTGGTAGTGGAGAACAAAATGTTTAATTTCAGAACTGTTAAAAATTATTCATTTACACTTGCTCATTCTTATGCCTGTTAGGCAGGAGAGATTGACTTTTATTGTGCTTCTGCATTTATAATGTGAAAGCAATGATATACAATTACCTTAGGAATACAACTCTAAATTACATTTTTATTTTAATATTAATATCATGTTCTATAAGTAGAATTAATATTTCATGGGAAGCAGTGAGGATGCAGTTAACCTAAATTAAACAAATTTGTGCCTAATTTTTTAGGTTATATCTGAATTATTTGCCATGACTTAACTAGCGCAGAGTAGTTTATACCAATATTAATAAACTATAGGTGGCTGAATGGACTCTAAATCAAAGTGAACATATTTACTCAGACTCCTGGGAACAGTGTCTGCTCTTTGCTCCCCTCCAACTTTGCCTGGAAGCTGCCTGAAATTTCTGATATGAGCCAAAACCATGTCAGGATCCTGTGAACTTCTGGGGAATAGGAAAATTGAGTAATGAGAAATGTTCCTTGTTAGATGGAAGGGAAGGGAAGGGAAGGGAAGGGAAGGGAAGGGAAGGGAAGGGAAGGGAAGGGAAGGGAAGGGAAGGGAAGGGAAGGGAAGGGAAGGGAAGGGAAGGGAAGGGAAGGGAAGGGAAGGGAAGGGAAGGGAAGGGAAGGGAAGGGAAGGGAAGGGAAGGGAAGGGAAGGGAAGGGAAGGGAAGGGAAGGGAAGGGAAGGGAAGGGAAGGGAAGGGAAGGGAAGGGAAGGGAAGGGAAGGGAAGGGAAGGGAAGGGAAGGGAAGGGAAGGGAAGGGAAGGGGAGGGAAGGGAAGGGAAGGGAAGGGAAGGGAAGGGAAGGGAAGGGAAGGGAAGGGAAGGGAAGGGAAGGGAAGGGAAGGGAAGGGAAGGGAAGGGAAGGGAAGGGAAGGGAAGGGAAGGGAAGGGAAGGGAAGGGAAGGGAAGGGAAGGGAAGGGAAGGGAAGGGAAGGGAAGGGAAGGGAAGGGACCTAAACCCCCCTCTATTACTTGGGCTACAGTCTCTGGAAGCCGCAATGTATGAACAAACTGAATCCAGGGAATAGTGTAACTCCAGATACATTATGAGGAATTTTAGGAGCCTGAAATGCATTTCCCCTATAGATGCAGTTTGCTGACTTTGCTATGTCCTCTTTCATGTACTCAGAATTTTTTCTTCCCCTAAAGCATTGCCTATGGTCATATTTTCTGAGTGCCTACTGCAAGAAAGCAAGTTAAGAGAGTAGAAAAATTAAAAAGCAAGTGGGCTGGGAGTGATACTGGAGGAAAAAGTTATATTCTCAAAACAGATAATAGGCCAGGTCTTAATTTTTCTTTTCTCCCCTTAAAACTGATTAACTCTCTCCTGTCATGAAACTTAAATATATAATTTGCTTTATTGCTTACATCTTTAAATGGAAAAAGTGTGTGAATATAATTTAAATACTTTTTTTGCTAAATCACATATAAATATTTTTAGCCACATAAATATAGCTGAACAAAATTAAACTAATAAAAATGGAATTGCTTAACTTCCTGATATTTTAAAATTTACTAAAATGAAGACCTCATTTTAATGTGTGCAGTTTACCCATTCTTGATATTGTGACTAAATTTAGTTATAGAGGGGTTGTTTGGGAATGGGAAAAAATAGAGAAATTAAAAGGATATGTTTTATTCAGATACAACAGCTGATTTCAGTGATGGTCCATATCCCAGCTGAGAAAAATGAAAGATAATCTGGTATGACTGATTTCAAATTTTCAAGGAGACAAGTTCAGCAACTTTTCAGTGTGTTTTGTTTGGCTTCTAGGAGGAAGAAGGTTTAGAAAGGATTAATTCACTCTCAAAAGGTGGATGTGGAGACAAAGGATAATCATGCAGCAGTGAGAGCAGCTCTTAAGAGTTCCCAACCTCCCTTTTGTGTTCCAAGGGATAAATCATCCACAATGTCTTCAGTTTAATGCCCTATCAGCTAACTCCTGCTTTTCCTGTCAGTCATGGAATGCTGTGAAGTTGGCACTCAATATTCAAAGAGGTTTTGGTCCTAAGACAAGGAAACATGAGGCAACAGCATGGGCAATCCAAGCTCAGCTGGTGGGGCAGTGCAACCTGAGCAGGGCTTTGAGGTCCCTGTCTTAGGGAGTCAAGCACTTCTGAAGTTCACTCAGCCTGAGCTGAGTATTTACATCAGATCAAAACAAATATTAAAGGATAGTGGAATAAGGAAAAAAGGCCTGAAATGTTCTTCATTCTTAACTCGGGAGATCTGATTGCTGTTTCAGCTCCAGAGGGTTTGGGGTCTGTGGAACAGTTCTGAAGAGAGGATGCCAAAGCAAAACCCCCAGGCAGTACAGAGGGATAAAACACACAGATTCCAAACAAAATTAATCTTGGATGCAAAAGTTCTCTTCAGTATAGTAATGCCACAAACTCTTGAAGGGGCTCCATTTTCCAAAGAGTCCAGAGGCTGTGTGAGGTTTGGTCTGGGACAAACTGGACCTGACCCATCACCAGCTAGGGTTCCTGACATCCAAAATTGGTTGCTAAATGGATATCAGAGAAAAGTGAGTGACATTTGAGCTAATTCTTTATCACAATTAAACAAAATTAGCATCTTCAGTTTTTGTCTCCTCACTAAAAAAAAGGTGCTGGAATGGGTCCAGAGTAGGGAAATGAAGGTGGTGAAGGATGTAGAGAACCTGTCTTGTTCTGAGGGACCTGGGGGTGGCAAACAGTTTGGACCTGTCCATAAGAGTTCAACACATGTGGCTGAGCTTTCCTTCCTCGTAAAAAGCTGCTCAAGGTATGTTTCTTGCTGCTGGGTTTAGTGATGCCCTTTCTTGAAGAAAGCACTGGTAGGTTCAGGAAAATGTAAAATAATGGGAATAGCATTTTTGGCAGGGCCTATAATGACAGCGTAAGAGTTTTAAACTGAAAACAAGACAGATTTTGACTAGATATAGCGAAGGAGTTTTTCAATGAGGATGGTAAAACACTGGCACAGGTTACCCAGAGAGGTGATGGATGCCTCATTTTTGGAAACGTTCAAGGCCAGGTTGGACAGGGCTGGGAGTGACCTGACATAGGTGAAGATGTCCCTGCTCAAGGCAGAGGGTTGGACTAGACACCCTTTAAAGTTTCTCTCCAACCCAAATTATTCTATCATCCCACAATGGTGTGAATCTCTGTTATGTCTGGAGATATAGTAGAAAACACAGATTTAATAGCAAACATTATGGAAAGATGGATTTTTAAGAGAAGATTCTTGGTATTATTCACAAAGAGAAGGTATAAAGTGCTCACCGAATAAATTATTTTGTAAATCCATTAGTAGGCTGGCAGTAAATTTCAAGACACCTGCAATGCAAAATAAAGTTTAAAAATTAAAAATAAGCTTTTTAATAAAAAGGACTGTTTTCTGAAATGAATGCAAGAACACACAGAAGAAAAATGCTGGTTTGGAGGAAAAGGTACCAAACGCATTTAAAATTCTTGGATTTTACCAGAACTCGGAAATCTGTCTTTCCATGAGCTCAGCGAGCAGCAGAGGGCGCTGGGATAAACGGATTTCTTTTAAACTCCAGCCCACAATACGGATTTTCTGGGAGTTGAATACTGAGAGAGATAGACTTTTATTTATAGAGATCCAAGATAGATTTAAAAGGCAGAACAGGATTTAAAGCCCATTTCTGAAACAGGGCCTTGATTAGGAGCAGAAAGAATTAAAAAAAAAAAAATTCTGGAAAAACCATAGTAGATAAAGGTAGCATAACCTATTGAATTAAAATTAATTTTTTAAGAGTAGATATCCTGTTATTGTGGCTTGTCTCCCTCCCAGGGCTATTAACAGATATTTCATTGGGATAATTAGGATATTCAACCTAGTCTGTATTCCCACTATTCTGTAGTGAGTAATACACAGGGAATTGAACATGGAGTACAGAAGATTTATTCTGATTTTAAGGTAGACATTGAAACACTGAGCGGCCTGTTAATCAAAAATCAATGTAAATAAGAACCTGCAACTTTATCCTTAAGGAAGAAAGATTTGTACCAGCATCATTTCTAGCAGAGGAAATATTTGGGTGTTTGTAATTCCCAAATATGGACTTGGACCTCTTGGAGCAAGTACGGAGTAGAACACGAAGACGCTGTGAGGATTGGAGCAGCCAGGCTGAGAGGAGGCTCCAGGGAGAACTTAAAGCTCCTTAAAGCCCCTTCCAGTGCCTCAAGGAGCTCCAGAAGAGGTGGAAAGGGACTTTGGATAAGGGCCTGGAGGGACAGAACAAGGGAGAATGGCTTTAAACTGAAAGAGGGGAGAATTAAAATGGATATTGGGAAGAAATTCTTTCCTGTGAGGGTGGGGAGGCCCTGACACAGAGAAGCTGCGGCTGCCCCTGGATCCCTGGAAGTGCCCAAGAGCAGGCTGGACGGGGCTGGGACAAGGTGGGATAGTGGGAGGTGGTCCTGCCCGTGGCAGGGGCTGGAACGGGACGCTCTTTCAGCTCCGGTCCGTTCCGAGCCGCTCCGCTCCCCATCAGAGGGCGCCGCTGCCCCGCGCTCCGCGCTCCGCGCCCGCGGGCGCCGGCGGAGCGGGGCTTCCTCCGCCCTGGGCACGGCCGCCTGGAACCACATCCTTAACAACAACAGCAAATTATCGCATATTCCTTTGCGTCGCAGCTGCCAGGCTGAGGCTGCAGCGCCCAGCTCACCGCGGGGGAAAAAAAAAAAAAAAAAAAAAAAAAAAAAAAAAAAACCAAACGGTGTTTTCCTTAGAAAAGATTGGAAAAGCACGACACAAACTGCCGGGAAACGACTGGCTTCCCACACCCCCACACCCCCCTCTTTTTTTTTTCTTTTTTTTTTTTACTTTTGAAAGTATGGGTTGTAGCGGTCAGCTTTGAGTATGTGCGTCGCCTTTTGGACGCAGGTTCACTGCACGTTTGAGGGATAAAGGGGTGCAAGTGTTGCTGAGTGGAATCGCTGAATTGAACTGGAGGCAGCTGCGGGGGTGGGGGTGCAAAACACGCACAAAAATAAAATGCGAATAACCTTACTTTTCCGAATGAGCGCTTGTTCGTTTGTCATGTTTTGCAAATGTAAGCCAAATGTAATAAAAGTGGGGGTTAAAAGTCAGAATATACTGTCTATACCAATATGTTAGCAAGGAGACAGTGGACGTCAAGTCTATTTTAGAGCCTCCTTTTTTTCACTCCCCTCCTCTCCCCTCCCCCAGCTCGCAGAACGTATTTAATTCAGGGTGCCACAGAATTGTGAAGCATTAGCCGTCACGAAGCTCATTCACTCTGCCCTGTGCCAGCCTTCATGACTCAAAGACTTCCACAGAAGTGATGGCAAACTGTCCCTTTATGAGCTTGGTATTTTTCTAAGAGGGTCATTCAGATCTATAGGTGCGTAAGGGTGGCTGCGTAAGTATCTCCGCACATCCCCATGAAAACATCCTTTCTCCTTTTTCAGCATTTTTTACCCTATTGCCTCAGTTGAAATGATCAGTCCAACCCACTGTGCCCTTTTTCTGCTCCTCCCCAGTGCAGCACTGGCTGTGCTGAGAACAAAACCTCGTATCTGCTTTAATAACTTCTAGCAAGACCATTGTCCAGCTCCTGCTGTAATATCTGGCCAAAATTTGCCTCTTGCCTTTTGTAGGTTGAGATTTTAGGAGAAGATGCACACTGAAAAATGGGGAGGGGTGGCAGCAGGGTGGTGTAGAGGCTGAGGGAGAAATGGATGAATTTATACTTTCTGCCTTAATTTGCGGCCAAAGCGAACAGAAAAAGTAAAGCCCACCCTTCCCACCAACCAACCACACACCAGCAAATGTGTCTCCTGATGAAGTTCTCGTTTCCGAGATTATATATATAAAAGCATCTTTACCTGTAGGACCTTTGAAAGTACAAAGGACACTGTGCACTTTCCCATAGGATCCCGTGCAGAATAAAAAAGATTTGCAGGAGCCTTATAGGTAGAGCTTGAAATTTCCAGAGACAGGACCTTGAATTTAGAAACACCTTCTTCTCTCTGTCTCTCTGCCTCTGTGCCTCATTTTTTTTTCCCCATCTTTTTTCCCCTCCTGGTGCACCAGCTCGATTGTTTCCTTTCAAAGGCAGAGATGGGCTCTGCTGCCTGTGTCGGCTCTTTGCCGCGCAACGTGTTAAAAAAAAAAAAAAAAAAAAAAAAAAAACAACGGACAATGCGAAGGAAGGTTTGCCTGGGGAGGAAAAAAAAATAAAGGTTAAAACTGGTCTAACTCCTCCTCTCCCATTCCAAACCGACGGCTACCCGGGAAATGTTTTCTGAAAGTAATAAACGCTATTCAAATGTGTGCACAGAAGGGTTTGCAAAACTCCTATTTTTTCCCCTTTATTTTTCCCCATATAAAGTATTTCTAAGTTATAAAATATACAGTCCAAGCCTGAAGTCTAAGGCTTTCCAGTGGAAATCATTGATCTAAATTTGCTCCTTTTAGATTTGCTTGAATGTGCTTTGATGAGACGCTGTTTTGGTGTTTAACTGCATATGAGGATAATTTCTGGACATGTAAATAAAAGCATCTTGCATGTGGGGAAAAGCATCATATCTTGTTGTAAATGATTAATCACTTAACGTAGAGGCAACTTATCCTTTATTTTATCAAGGGAGGATTGAAAAAATATTAATTTTATTTCATCTATCTATGTACCTATCTACCTATCTATCGATACATCCATCCAACCATCTACTAAAATAGAAGATATATGCACTACATAATGTGTGCATTTAACCCCTGTATACCAACATATATATGTGTAAATGTATAACTGGATTCACATATATGCATTTAAATACACTCCTATATAAACTAACCAGGTTTGCGTGCACATGTGCATATGTAACATGCAGTCTCCATGTGCCTACATGTGGAAGAATATATATAATTTACATATCTAAATGTGGCAACTAATATGTCTATACATGGGGAAAAGTTGCCTGTTCAGAGATGTACGTGTGTATGGGTGCCTGTATGAGTAAATCTGTGATCGTGCAGCTCTGTATATGTATATATTTTATATGCCTGCATATAAGTCTCTATATGTGTGTTTATGTCTATATCTAGTCACATATATGTCCGTAGCTATATGTAACTATGTAACAGATAATGTTTTTTACTATCCGATTGAGGTAGGCTTCTGCAGCCTATTGTTTCAGACAACAGATATAAGTTGCGATGGAAGAGGAACGTCGGATTTGGTGTCTGTCCCCCATTTCCAATTATAGATGGATCATTACAGACAGAGAAGTACTGAGAATCCAGACATCTGCTCTTCACATGAATGCACTCACCTCCTAGAGAACAGCCTGCCATCATGCTCTGGAAACTGGTTGAAAATGTCAAGTATGAAGATATCTATGAGGTGAGTATATAATATGCATATGAGTAAGAGAGTATATGTATATTTAAATATACATCTAGCATATAGATACAGGCATGGCTATATAATGCATATATAGCTCTGCATATGCATCCAGGCAGAAATAGAGACATATACCAGCATACACGAATATAGAGATGGGAAACAGAGAGTAAATGCTTAAATGCTTATTTATTTGCATATTTGTATTCAGCATGACAAATCCTAAACTTTTTATTTTTTTTTTCATGGAAAAGCTGTTTGATGCGATTTAAAACATCAAAGAAATGATCTGGGGATTGGAATGAGGCAACTTAAAGGCAAGAGTTTGATTGTTTAGATCTCCAATTATATATAATTCGATTAAATATGGACAAATGTTGAGGAAAATTTTTAAAAGAGAGAAAAAACAGAAAAGAAACACAATCCGGTATTCAGGGACTGGATGCATTTCTTTCTTTTATTTTTTATTTTGCAATTCCATGCTCAGATCAACCCGAATATGGATTTTTTATTATTATTATTGTTTTTTCTTGTTTTCACAACCGGATAAGTTTTTTTACGATTTTTTAATACCTCTACACCAAGAGATAAGATGTGCATGTGTACATATACTGGCATTAATTAAGCGGCACATACATTCTTGTGCGTGTGTGAGTTCACACACCCGAACCGATCCAGTCAGAGGCAGCTTCGCGTAGTCCGCGGACACGAAAAGTTGTGAGCTTTATCCAGACCTTATTTTCGAGGTCAAAAAGCAAACCAAAGGGGGAGAAAAAAAATCACAGCTCAAACACTGCGAAACCTTTCTTAATTTTGCACGGTTTCCTGAGCCGGATCTTTCCCAAACGGGCTCTGCGAATTTATTCCCTGTAAGTGAAACCGGCGTGCGGGATTTTCTCAGAAACGAGGGGAGGAAAAAAAAAGAAAAGAAAAAACCTGAAATGATGAGTGAGGATGGCGCTCTACAAAATAATATTTTTTTTCTATTGTTTTTATTTTTCAATTGAGTGGGAGGCGTTTGCGCGGCGATCATGGGGGAGATTTTCAGAAGGGCGCAATCCGCGGGAGCTGCTCCGAGGGGAGGCGGCCGGGCAGGGACCGGGGACCGGGAAGGGGCCGGGACAAGGAAGGGACCGGGGACAGGACCAGGGCTGGGGATGGACTGGGCGCTGAGCAGGGACCGGGGACCGAGCAGGGGCTGGTCAGGGACGTGGCAGGGTCTAGGAGTGGGCTGGGGATTGAGCAGCGACGGGGCAGGGAGCGGGGACTGAGCAGAGCCGGGAAAGGACTGAGCACTGAGCAGGGACCGGAGACAGGGCAGGGACTGAAAGCGGGCAGGAGCCGGGGGGGACCGGGCAAGGACCGCGTACCGGGGAGAGAAGGGATACCGAGCGAGGGGCTGGCTGCTGGGCAGGGCCCGGGGGTCGGGCAGGGGCTGGGTACGGGGAAGCGGACGGGCAGGAGCCGGGCAGGGCTGCGGATCGGGAAGCGGCCGGAGCCGCCGGGGAAGCGCCGTCGGGGCCGCCCCGTCCCCAGCCCCGCCGCGCCGCCCGCACCCTGCCCTGCGGGAGCGCCCTGGCACTTACAGAGGGAAAACTGCCGGGAAAAGCGCAGGAAGAGACCGAGGGAAGGTCCAGCTCCGGCTGCTGCCGGCCGGAGAAAGGACGGGATGGAGGGAAGCGGGGAGGGGACCCGCCGGCCGCACGGGAGAAATGTCTCCACTGCCAAAAGCTGTCGTCAGGCTGATTATCATCGGCAAAAGCCAGCGTTTGCAGAAGGAGCAGAGAATGAGCGCACACACGTGTGTGTGTGTGTGTGTGTGCGTGTGTGTGTGTGTGTGTGTGCGTGTCCCCGCGTGTCCCCAGCCCGCTAAGCCCTCGCTGCTTTTCCCTCCCCATCTCCCGGCACAGCCCGGCCATTGTCTCTGCCCGCAGCAGCAGGCGACAAAACATCTCCCGTCCCTGCTGCCGAGGGATGAGGGCTTTTTTTCCACCCTGCTTTCGATGGGGGGTTTTAAGGCGCTGTGGATTTACGGACACCCACGTTTGCAGATTGCCGTGGGAGACAAGAGTTGGGGGAGCGGCTGGGTGGGATTTGGCTGCGGGCAGGGTCTATCCTAACTTGGGGATGCGCTCCAGGGCATTTTGTAACGTGTAGCCTCGCCAAAGAAAGAAAAAAAATTTGGTTTTTTTTTTTTTTTTTTTTTAAGAGCTGAAACCCTCTAGATTTACGTTTAAAAATATTTTTCTCTCTTCTTTCCGATTTATAATTAACAGCACCATAGTAGAGGCGTCTCAGCCACTTAAACTGAATCTGTTCTTAAAACAAAAGTGTGTGTGTGTGCGTGTGCGTGCAGGGGGGGCAGCTCTGGGAAGTGTGAGTCTATTTAGGAAGGAACGTAAGTTGAACTTTAACAGAAATGGCAGACAGTCCAGTTGAACGGGTTCCTGCAACATCAAAAAGGTTTTATATCGCCCCTGGCTTTGCCTCAAAACTATAAATTTACTATCCTATAAAATTTGCTCCATGCATTTTACTTTTGGGTGGAAATCGGGAGATATTTAGACGTTTTGGGCTTTTTTTTTCATATCGGGCGGTAGAAAGATGATTCAGACAAAAATAACAAAAAAAAAACAAACAAACAAAAAAAAGTGGAGCCAAACAATGCAGATTCAAGTATTTATTTGGCTATTGAGAATAAATACGATCTGTAACACGCACCAGAAAGACTTAATCTTCACTGTAAATAGACATATGTTATAGTGACTGCACGTTTCTTCTTCTATTCCTTTAAAAATAATTTTTTTAAAAGCCTCTTTTTTCTTCATTATTTGCTTAAAATCCCCAAGAACAAAAGCACCAAAGGCAATCAATTCCTCGCATCAGGAATGTAAAATTAGATGTATATTAAAACGGAAAAGAAATATACTTCTTCTTCTTCTTTTTCTTCTTCTTCTTCTTCTTTCTTCTTCTTCTTCGCCTCAAGAATTGCTTCATCTCGCTTCCTTGCTCCATCTCAGCAGTGTCTACTTTCCACATCTTCCTCCGCTCGAGTTAATTGAAGTTCTGCCTCTTCCTCGCTAAACTTTTTCCCCCCTCTCCCTCTCCCCAAACTCTGCCTCTGCCAGCCCCCCTCGTCTGATTACATCTAGTAATTCTCCACTGAATGAACGTCATTTACAATAGTAGGGGAGCTCTCGAGCTGGCTGCCAGCTTCACGCTCCATTTGGTCCTGCATTCTCCCTTTAAAGTAGTCGTGTAATATTAATAGTCATGAATATCAATTATTATGAGGCGGTGTAGAGAAGGAAAGGGAGGAAGGGGTAGCGGAGCAGTCTGAGCCTAGCCTTGGGTTGAAGAGGATTGTATTTGGGAGCTCAAAGGCAAAAAAAAAAAAAAACAAGAAAAAAAGAAACCAAAAAACAAAACAAAAAAAAAAAAAACAAAAAAAAAAAAAAAGGAGGAAAAACCCCGAGAGGGAGGGGTAAATCATAAATGTAGATAGAGGTTTCCAGGCTCGGTTTTGGGGGCACTGGTCTTTTTTTTTTTTTTTTCTTTTTTTAAACCTTTTTTTTTTTTTTTGATGGATAGACTTCGAAATATCTCAAGCTGTTCTCCTGTGTCCAACACGTCCCTTTGCAGATCTCCTTGATATTTTTCCCTCCAATTGTTAGTATTATCACCATTATTTTATTTTTAGCTATTACAAGACTTTTTTTATTTCCAGATGTTAGTCCACACCTATTCCGCCATGGTGAGTTTGGATCCATGTTGTACTAGAATTGCATGTTCTCTCTCTCTCTCTCGATCTGTTGTGTCTCTCTCTCCCTCTCTCTGTCTTTTTAAACGCCTTTGGCTTGGTAATTTAGCACAATAATTGGAGGAGGCTTGCAGCTGCTTCTCCCTTTTTGCATTGTGTGTTCCCGATTTGAGCTAGGGGAGTCTGGGGGGGGAGAGCAGGGGGAAAAAGAACTTTTTTTCCTTGTTGTTTTTCTTTTTCTTTTTTTTTTTTTTTTTTTATGCCATGTGTGCCATTGCTTGTGGGGGTTTGAACTACACTTTGTGGAATAGATATTTTTCTTGTTTACTTTAACCTCACAGCTTCAGTGCGTTGGAGTTGGACAAAACTCCTCTCCCACCTTTTCTCTGAAGCCTCCACACACTCCCCCCACCCCCTGTCCCCCCCACACACCCCAAAGACTTTTCATTACAATTAACCCCCACCCCATTCTCCGGAATATAATATTGGAAAAGGAAACAAAAGGCACTGGAAGTTGCTGCAGATATCATAGCGCCTGGATTTGTTCAATACCGATGTTTCATTTTTATTTTATTTGATTTTTTTTTAATTTATTTTTAAGGTGTAGACTCCCTTTAAGCAAAGAGTCCCTGTAATTTTTATTTTGGCTTTTTTTTTATTTATTTTTTCTTTTTTTCTTTTTTCCCAAGTCCTTTTTCACACAACTTCTCACCTCGGAGTCTTCCGAGAAGTGCAACTTTCTTTTTGGGCTTTTCCACGTGAAAATGGGTTGGTGATTTTGAGTTACAGGACTTGAGCAGAGGGAATAAACAGGTCTTGGGAAACTTTAGGCAGAAGAAGGGGTGATCTGTCTGGATAGACGGGTGGTTTGGTGCTCATAATTTTTTAATATTTTGTTTTTTCCCCTTTGGTTTGATTTGAGGGGGCTGTGGATTGGGAATTATATTACTGGTCTGAAATTGCAGATCGTACATGTATTTGGAGCACTACTCCTACATTTTTAATTATGACATTTAGCAATTCTCCCTCACGCCCCCTCCCCTTCCTCCTCCTTGATAGTTCCTGGGAATAGACACGACGTGGGTGCAAAACATTGGAACGTTTCTAATAAGTGGAGGGAGAAGGGGGCACATCTGAATTCCACTTTCCAGCTATTTACATCCTATTTTATTTTATTTAGCTTCGGGGGTGGGTTTGTGCTCTGTTTGATTTTTTCGTGGGGTTTTTTTTATTGTTGTTGTTGTTTTTAGTTTTGGTTGTTGTTGTTGTTTTGTTTTGTTTTTTTTTTTCTAAAAAAGATCCTCTTTTTTGTTGTCGTTTGTATGTCATTCCGCTTGTAGGACCGGCATGATGGAGTGCCCAGCCACAGTTCCAGGCTGTCCCAGCTGGGATCCGTCTCGCAGGGACCCTACTCCAGCGCTCCTCCGCTCTCTCACACCCCATCCTCGGATTTCCAGCCGCCTTATTTCCCACCCCCCTACCAGCCTCTTCCTTACCACCAAAGCCAGGACCCTTACTCCCATGTCAATGACCCCTACTCCCTGAACCCCTTGCACCAGCCCCAGCAGCACCCCTGGGGACAGAGGCAGAGGCAAGAGGTGGGATCAGAAACCGGGTCACTGCTGCCGCAGCCTCGGGCCGCCCTGCCCCAGCTCTCGGGACTGGACCCCAGGCGGGACTACCACTCAGTACGGAGGCCAGATGTCCTCCTGCACTCAGCTCACCATGGCCTTGACTCCGGCATGGGGGACAGCCTTTCTCTGCATGGCATCGGACACCCAGGGATGGAGGAGGTCCAGGTAAGGCACCGCGTTTCTTTCTGCTGGGCAGTGCGGCTGCAGCCCCCGTCCCTGGGTTAGGAATGGTCACTGAGGGATTTTCAGCAATATTGCTGTGGGTTGCCATTCTTTTTCCACACCTCGTTTGCAACTTTGTGGTACTCCCCCTCCTTCTCCCTCTATTCTTCTATTTTTTTTTTAATAAGAGAATTTATGTCCTCACTGTCACGCACAGGCTCTGCTTTATAAACCCTCCCCTACATGGCAAAGCAGCAAAGTGCAGGGGGAAGGCAGACATGCTGCTCTAAATATTCCACGTGTTTCAAAAGCTGGCAGAGTTCAAGCTTGGCTTTTCAAATTCCAGTTATTTCCCATGCAATCTCATCTTCCACTCCCCTCCACCCTCCCCCTCCTCCCCCCAACCAATTTCCTGCCGTTCAGAGATTTTGATTAAACTGTCGAATTACTACATTTTTTTATCCGGGAGGGAGGGAAATTATAAACAAAACCCAAATCAAAAGCAATAACTGGTGATCAGGAGCAAGTTCCTTGTCCGTCCCCCCACCCTTTCATTTGTTACGTGTGCTTGGTAAGGCAGCGCTGATTTTAAATAGTTTCATTCCCTCTTTTGGATAACAAAGGAGTTTCGCCGGGCTCAAAGCACATTATTTAGCAGGTTTCTTCCATCCCACGCGAAACTCATCATCACGTGTTATTCCCTAAAAACAGAAGGACCCTTTAACAGCTTCGCTGCTGGGGCGGTCTGCACCTTGCTGGAGCAGGGCATGGCCAGCCCGTGGGGACCCCCGAGGCGGGGCTGGAGCCTCCAGGGTCCAAGTCCTGTCTCAGGCTCTCCTAATCGGGATTTTGGGGGTTCCCTCCATGCGTTTTTATATATTCTTTCTACAAAATCTCTTTATCATATATCATATCTGTATATGCATTTAGTCTTGGGATAGATAAAGGTATGGACCACTGAATGAAATAACGACTTCAAAGCTACAGAAAGGGAAAAAGAAAGGGGGAAAGAGGAGCTGGAGAGATAAAAAATAGCCGTGAAAATGGATGCTGGTGAACAGGAGAGGAATCAGCGTCAGGAAAGCGAAGGGGATGCATTGCTTTGGCTTGAGGCTTGTCTTAGGGCTGCACGGGGAAATCCCCAGATTTGCTGGGGCGAAATGTTTTAGAAAACGGAAGGTTTTGCTGTCTGTATATGCTCCTGCCTCCGAGCCCAGTGACCGTCGGGTCGCTGCTTCCTGCGGGTTTCCGAGGTGGCTTTGAGACCTGGGGGCAGCCCCTGGGCGCCGCGGGTGCGATGCGCAGGTCTCGTCTCGCATTCCTGGCTCAGACAAAGTGGTTTGCAAGTCAAGGCGAGTTTTACCTCTGTGAATGCAGAAAGCAGATCGCTCTCCTCCTTCCTCTCTGCAGCCGATAGGCGTTACGTACTGTTTGTGCCTGGATATTTACACTTTCCCCAAAGAATAGCCGGTAATTGTTGTGAGAAATTGTTGTGAGAATTGTGCTTTTGTGAGAAAGAGAGTAAAACAGAGGAGAGGGAAGGAAAGGAAAGATATAAAAAGAAGAAAAAGATAACATGCAGAAATGACGAAAGGAGAGAGGAAAGAAGATAGAGAGGGAAAGGAGGGGAAGGATAGGGAAAGAGAGAAAGACATAAAGAAAAGGGAGAGAAGAAATAATAGGAAATAAGAAGCTCAAATAAAGCAGTTCTCCATCCGTTTCCCCATAAAACATCCCTTCTGCGGGAAGGGCACTGCACTGGTGGAAAGTGCCTCCCCCCGATGCTCTGAGAGCATCGGGACCACCCGCGACCACCCGCGACCTGCTCGCCGGGGCTGGCGGGGCCAGGGTGGGTGCGATGGGACGAGGATAGGATGGGACAGACGAGGCTGCAGACCTGCAGGGCTGGGGGTCTTGGATTGGGGTACTGAGACAGCAGGAAATTAAACAGGCCCTTCATTTCTGAAAGTTTGTTCCCAGGTTGGTGGAGGAGGGGAAGGGGGAGAGGAGGGTATCCCAAGGAGAAACACGTGAAGGAAGAGGTGTCCAACTGCAAGTTAACGCAGGCAGGAGGGAAAGCAGCCCAGAACTCGCTGCTGCCACTCAGCATTTTCTATTCTTGTCCCTCCATAGTGACAGACGAAGTTAGGCACTTTTCCATCTTGATATTTAACATGGATTTATTGTAGATTCGAGGAACCTTTTCTAGCAAGGAGAATTTTTATTCAGGCGACGTATACTCATTATCCACCATCACTACCATATAATTTTCAGGAAGGGTTTCAAATACTGGGTTTTTCTTATTTCATTAGTCCAAAAAGTTGAACGGATATCTAGATGTGCACTTGGCTAAAGATGTTTCTCTTTGCTGTAGCTTATGCATGTCTGATCAAATATGTGCCATGAGAATGGGCTGGGCTGAGGAGAAAGAGACAGAGAAAGAGAGTGCGTGACAGCAAGAAACAGTGGTTATTTTATAAACACCAAATCCAGCCCATGTGTGAGCCATTGTCCAGGGCTAGAATTAAGTGATTGTAACACGATAGCGCTCTGTTATTGTAAACAGGACACACTGTATTGCTATTGCTGCCCCTCTCGAGAGGAATTTTCAATCCGCGATTTACAACCTTCAGACCGAGAACAGAGAAGCCAAGACCTACTCATTGAGCAAAAATTTGCATCATCTAATAGGGACTCTGGAAAAAATCCACCATTGCACTCCCAGATATTTTTCCCACCGGCTGGGTTAAAGTAGGATTACAGTAATAAAGGATTCGGTGAAGGAAAAATGGAGGGGAAATTCAGATTCTGTAGGTTCTTTGACGGAAAAAAATAGAGCTCAGTTTTTAAGGTTTTCACTCAGACCTATCCACAGAAGTTGAATAAGGTGGTTAAAGGTAGTACTTAGGAAGCTTCATGCTATCAGATTATTGGAGGAGGGAAGGGAGGGGAATCTTCCTCTCCAGATTTTCCAAGTATATCTGGAAACTCATCACCTTTCCCCTCCCTGCACACACACCTCCGCTCCTCCTCCTCCTCCTCACTCACGCTGCTACTACGTACCAGCTAGAGACACGGAAAGTTAAGTTGCACCAAAACACCCAAGTCTCTTATAAAGTAACCCCTGGTATCACTTTTAACTAAAGAAGTCTAGTAATTAAAAGTCTGAGTTGTTTTTCCACGTTTCCGCATGCAGTCCTAATTAAATCTTTACGATCCTCTCTGTGACTATTAACTGCCAGCATGCTGAGCGAATATCCTGTACAAAAACCCAGCAGGAGGGCGTAATTAGATAGAAAATCAGACAGGAGTCTTCTCATTAACTACAACAACTAACCCACGTTGCTGATGGAGCGAGCTGAGTGCACGCACAGGCATAAAGGGTGCGGGCAACCATCGGCTCCAGAGGTAAGGTGAGATAAGGAGGAAAGATGAGGAAAAAAGAAAAAAAGAAAAAGGGAAGGTGATGTTTCACGTTTACCTCCACTTCTGTGCCATCGAGGTGCACCACGCTGCACTCCAGCAGGCTGCAGGATTTGCTCATCATCCCTCGTTGGGAGCTGCTCAGGGAAAGGAGGGAAGACTTTGTAATTTTATTTTGTGCCCTTTAGGTATGTAGTCTATTGATTATGAGAGAGAGACACAGCCATGCCCAAACACAGCACATAAGGCACTACTCCGTGTGTTCTCTCGTTTGAGGGTGGATTCAAGGAAAATGAAAGGAAAGCTCTCATAGAAAATATTGTTCCATTGTATTTTGGGGGAGATGCAATTTTCTCCTAAACCACATTCCATCTCCGCTGAGCACAGAGACGGAGATAAGGGCCGTATCCGAATAAGCTCAGCTTCTCGGCATAGCAAAGATAAAGTTAAAATCATGGTGAAGTAAATCATTGCTTTGCTGTAAAGGTGCTTTGCTTATCAAGAAAAAACGTGACAACTCCCCAGATATGCAATAACACTGAAAAAACCAAACTCTTTAGTAAAAGTAACGGGGAAAATAAAATAATAAAGCCAAGAAACCCAGAAGTCCCCCTTCATCTCAGAATTTACCCTAAAATGAAACCTATCAGAATTCTGCTATAAATTGTTCTTATGACCCCTTTTTTTTTTTTTTTTTTTTTTTTTTTTTTTCCCGAACATGGCTTTACTGTGCCAAACGCAGATTCAGCAGTAATTTTGGTTTATTGGGGGGGGGGGGGGGGGGGGGTGTTTGTGTATCCCACTTTCATTTTGAGAAACGAAACCCAACATTTGCTGTGTCCCCTGTGCCCGTCTTTGTTCTCTTCCCTGCTAAAGAAGTTAATGCCATAATAACAGGTGTGCTCCTCGGCAGGCTGGAAAAGAAAGGGAAAAAAATGGGGGAAACAAGGCTTTGAAATTCGGAGACTTTTTTTTCCTAGGCAATCAATTTGATGGTTCATACTTTTGATAATGTGTATTCCTGCTCCTCCCTCCCCGTCCCCACTCATTCCGGACGTGGAAGCAACCTCGGGAGCTGTAAATCTCTTTCTGCTCGTCCCCTGTACAATGTGGGCGTTGCACTGTGCTTCGAAAGGCTCATGCTTTAATTAAAAGTCCATAATGTAAACTATGATATATAAAAAGTAAATGGCCCTTGAATTAGTAAGATGTAGCAGGGTTAAACAAACAAACAAACAAACAAAACCCCAACAAAACAGAAAAAGGAGGAGGGGGAGGAAAGGGGAGGGAGCATTTAAGTTGTCCTTAATCGTGTTCATTTATGTGATGCAATAGATCTTGCAGATGTTGCCAAATTGCCACATTTTCAAAGGAAGAAATATAAAGCTTTATGGAATGCAAAGAAGTCTATGTGATATCTATGTTTTATAAGATAACAAAACCAGTATTGCACCACATATGCTTCACACCTCCTTTTGTTTTATTAGAAGACTATGTAATTTGTAAGAATTTAATTTCCTTGTCGATTGGGGGAAATAATAGTAACAATAATAATAATAATAACAATAATAAAAAAATCCCTCCTCATCTAGTGAATTAATATACATGGAAATAACAGGGACTCCAGTTTGGAATGACATGATTTATGTACGTGATTCTTTAATATCCAGTCAATTTGAATAGTGATGTTTTTATATCCACAGTCAGTTGAAGATGCCAATAACAGCGGTATGAACTTATTGGACCAGTCTGTCATTAAAAAAGGTATGGATTATTCCAACAAGCTAGACAAACTTTTACTGTGTAGCGATATCTTCATGATATATTTTGACTTTGGGGCAATGAATTTCTCCGGGAAGCAGGCACCCATGGCAGCAAGATGAATAGTTGATTGGACCAGCAGATAGAGCGAAGGGATAAGACATGAGAAAGGAAAAGTTTCTATCCCCGCCTCCCCGCCCTTCCAAGGGTTTAATTACACGAATGGTCTCTAATGGGACACCCGGTGCTCCAGTGCCTTCCACCGCCCCCCTTCCCTCCCCTTCTCCCCCCGATGGTCTTCGGTGGGGACCCCTTGGCTTTTAATGGGGAAGGGGTTGATTCCCTTTGGGGCTTAAATGCATTTCCCAGGCGAATCAAACGCGGAGAGGAGAGAAAGAGATGCCCATGGAAAGGCAGACAGCCCCCTTCCCGCTCCCCCCAAGATCCCCCCTTCCCCCAAGGTTCCCCCCTTCCCCATTCCCATTTTTTACATCTTTCTACATATGCGCCCATGATTTAGTGTAACTGCAGAATCACCCCATACTGTTAAAGCGAATGTGATATTAACAAATGTTTGCAGTCTCTTGTACAGCTGTAAGCAAAATAATTAACTAATTAAACTAATTAAATGTAATTACAATAACTCATTTTGGGCGTATTGCAGCTGCTTAATTTTTTTACATTTCTCTGACAGTCACTCGAAGATGCTTGGCGATTAGTGTTGTGTTATGCTGGTAGACATTAAACAGCTCACACGCTGCAAATGGAGGGAAAGCTATCTTTAATTATCTAAGGAGTTTCTATTTCTAGATTCAATTTTAAGTACCAGAGATGAGGTTTAAAAACGCTGTCCCTTATGCTTACTATCAACGGCACTTATCTCCAGGACCTTGTTATTTGTCAAATGCGCACAAATAGTTTAACAGTGAAGATTTTCTAGGATGTAAAGCAAAATAAGAGGGAGGGGTTTTATCTAAAATGTGTTGAAGACAGCATGAGGTCTTTCCGTGTATTTATTGTTTGTTTTGTTGCTGGTTGTTTGCGGTTTTGGCTTTTTTTATTTTTTTTTTTTTTATTTAATTATTCATGTATGATCTCTCTTTCACACACAAGATCAAGGTCTGGTTATTTGAGCGAGGACTAATGAAAATTTGGAGACCATTTGACAGCACCATTTATGACTATTGCTTGAAAGGTCGAAGGGTTTTGGTTTTTGTTTTTTGTTTGTTTTTTTTTTTAAGAAATAGAAAGTTACTTAACTTTAAAAAGGAAAAAAAAAGGCTTGTATGTTTCTGCTGTTTTGGTTCAGTTTGAATGTTTGGTGGGGTTTATACTCAAGGTCTGTAACCTGACGGTTTCTGGTTGTATTTTTAACTTTTTTTTCCTCACTCTCCTCCCTCTTCCCCACCCCCACTTGACACCTCATACACTCCCTCTTGGGTGCATTTGATTAATTGGCACTTGATTTGTGGTCGAGAGACTCCTTTCTAAGGTTGTTCCATGATGGTCTTTCGCAGAATACACAATCCAAAACACTCTTTTTTTTTTTTTTTTTTTTTTTTTTTTTTTTTTTTTTTTTTTCTCCTTTAACACGCATCACGCCTGTGTCTCTCCCTCCTTCAGCTGACGAGGACAGCGGAGACATTCCATGTGCGTGCTGGGTGGTGCAATCAGACAGCGAGTAGCACTAGAATGTGAATGCCTGCAATTATTACGTATTAGGTAGAGGTTTTTATATGCATTAGGCATATATTTAGGTGTGCTTCGTGTGTGGGGGCATTGCAGCGGCCCCAGCTGGAGCAGCTGCTGCCTGAAGAGACCCAGTCCCATCTAGGTGGGATTACTGGTGCCTATTTGCAGCCAGAAAAGATACTCTGAGTTAACACATGATGAACAGGAGACACATGCTCTTTGGAAATAAGGTTACTGAGAAAGAGCCTGAGATGCATTTACAACTGTTTCAAAGTCATTGTAGTAGCGTTTTCTTCCTTAGAAGCAAGGCTGAGGTCAAAGAAACTTTCCAGCATAAAAGAATGCTGTATTATTTTTCAATTTTTTTAAATTTTTTTAATTCTTAATTTTTAACTTTTTTTTTCCACAGCATGTTTCTTGCGTGCAGAGGAAGATAAATGGGTAATAAATAGCAGGTCACATTTGTGGCAGTCAATATTTAATCAGGACGAGGGAAGGAGCAACATAGCATTCAGTATCAATTTTGCTTTGTTCCCTGCAGTTTGTAGCTCTGAGGGTGTACTTTGAAACAAGAACAAGTTATTTAAACTCTGTGAGTCGTTCTTGCAGGTGGCACAGATAGACAGACATACAGGTATTGACAGATTTTTTTGCATTGGAATGCTCGTATTTGGTAGACGAGGGTTGCAGGGGGTCTGCTTCACCCAGCCCTGGTTCAGTGCCTAAAATTATTCATTGCAAAGTAGTGGGGAAAGTATGATGGGGACTTGAAGCCTAAACTTAATTATATCACCCAGGCTGCGTCTCTTCCTTTATGACCTCTGAGGCCTGCAGAGGGAATTATCTCTCTATGCAAAAGGTTTGCCAAAATATTAAGGAAATTATATAGGGATTCATAACGGCTATTGATTTATCTCACCTATCGATCCCACACAACAGCTTACACATACCCAGGCTCTTGTTATGTTTGCTATCCGAGCTTACTTGACATTTCTGAAGTAATTTAGTTAAGAGGAAATGAGTTGTTCCCAGTAGAGAGAGCAAACGAGTGGAGTGAAGGTAGCCAGCGTGATAAATGGCTCTTTCATTTGGAGATCTCCAGAGCTCGTTTAAGGCTAATTTTCTGTATTAGCCCCCTTTGAGCTATTAATGCAATAGGCAGGGACCGTGGCCCCTTGTCTCTTAGCTGCCCCATTAGAGCGAGCATTAAGCTACCAAGCCTGAACTCCACCGTGGTGGTGGTGGCACTGAAATAATGAAAGGTGCTTTTTAAACTCCACTAATCTAAACTGGCAGAGGGTGGTTAATACGATTTGAAGGGGGCTGGTCAATGAACAATCAATAAACTAATAATGAGAAGGATGCGGTACATTAACAGCCTAAAAATCCAACGAGACATTAAAAAATCATCTTTAACTCCCACTTCCATTAAGATTTGGGTGGTGGAAGTGGGAGGGAGGGAGCCAGAGAAATCATCAAGATGATAATAATCCCCAGGAACATTAATATCAGATTTAACTCAGCTTTCAGAGCTTACCGGCTGCACATTTTGAGGATTTTCTCTCAATTTTTGCTGAAATGAAGAGAAGGTTTGCCATGTGTCAGGAGTAAAAGATCGGGTCCCCTTGTCAAATGCTCATCTGAAATTTCCTTGGCACTTTCTATGGTGAAAGAAGTTGTCTTCCTGTAAAACCTTGCATGGCCTGAGTCCCAAGTTAATTTTTTGTGACTCTGGGGCACAGTCAGTGACCTTAAAATTATTCTCATGTATTTATTTACTTTCAGCTGTTTCTGACCATCGTCTGCACACTTACATCTGATTTATCATGAAAGGCCATTTTAACTTGAAGACCTTAATTCATGGTCTTGCAAACACGCTCCGTTGTTCCTCTTATTTTAAGGAAACACATGAAAGAAGGTGTCTTAACCTTTTGTTTTTAGCTGTTAATAATCCAGCACGAGTTTCCTCCCCACCCCTCGGAGCAGCTGATCAATGATTAACTGAGAACCACTCTAACCTCAGCTTTTCAGGTGATAGATGTGGGCCTCAAGAGATGGTGCTCCAGCGCCACTCATTTTCGTGCTTATTCCCGGGTTACCCACTGAACCTGAGGATCCCCTTTAATTAAATGCAAAACAGTTTCGGGGGAATAAATTCCACCTTGAAATTCCGTCCCAGCTTTCAGGGACGGGGACTGCGGTGGGGGAGAGGGGCGGGAGGAGAGGAAGGGACGAAGGGGACAGAAGGAAATTCGAGATGAATGCGCACGTTTGTGTTTGTTCCTTAAAATTAAGATAAGACCCGGGTCTCTTTAGTTTCAGCTTCTAAGACGCTGCTCCCGGACGTTTTAGGCTTGGCTACTGAGTCAGACGGAATCGCCACTTACAGCAAAGTCCTGTTGTTAGCATGGACAAAGAACTTCTTACTCATTTAAAGCCCAGGCAGAGTAAAAAAAATTGAAAGTAGTTTGATACTTTATTAATAATTAATTTGACCACGATGTTTTTTAGTAAGTAATACAAAAATTATTTCTTCTGATTGATAATTTAACTGACTATTCGACTACGGTATTATTTAGGTGGGTTATTGAAATGATAGCCATAGTTTAAACCCTTATGGAACGTAAGTTTATTATTTCTTTAGTTTTACTGTTGTCAAAACAGCTTTTTTCACCCCATCTCCACTTGCGCGTTCACATTTGTGCGCATTTTCACACGTTTGTGGTGAGCAGCCCAACAGAAATCCACCTCCACAAAAAAAAAAAAAAAAAAAAAAAAAAGAAAAGAAAAAAGAAAAAAAGAAAAAGCCTAAGACTTAATGTATGCACAGAAAATTGTAAACATGTAAAGAACTGAAAGCTTCACGCTGAGTTTCGCCATGCTCCATTTCCTCACCATTTCCTGCTGTCGTTCTAAAGCGATCTCACTCATCTAGAGATCCCGTTTGCAGGAACAGTATGCTTATAATTACTAACAAATCAAGCGGCTACTGTTGCTCTCTCGGTTTATTGATAAGCTGAAGAGAAATGGAAGGGGGAGAAATGACAAAGAGGCTGGAAGTAACCACAGGAGGACAGAAAGAAAAAAAAAAGAGGGGAGAAAAAGGGATGGAAAAGGAAAGGGGGGAAAAAAGAGACAAAGGAGGTAAATAAGGAAAAATAATAGCTAGTAGAAAGCTGAGATTTTGAAAGGATGAATTATGTATTTGTGAATGCTCTCACACACGCAGCAAGTAGAGTTTGGGAGTGAAAGAAAATCGAACAATTTCTGCTGGGGATGACAAGAACTAAATGGGATAAAGTGAAAGCAGGAGTGATGGGGACGCTGCGTGGATACGTGTGTCTTATCCTGTGTCATTTCAGCAGTTGTGGCAGTCCCTGACCAACTGGGGAAGTTGACATTGGCTAAAAATACACTCTGCATTCGGGTTTATTTACATACGCTCAGGGATTTGACACATGCAGCCGCACGCACGGACGTGGAGATCTCCTCACCCACAGAAGCTCCACGTTCTGTTATCTCCGCTGATGTCTGGGCTGTGTCTGAAAAGCTCCAGCCATGATAAACATATAGATATGATATAGATAGAGATAATTCATTCCGTGGCAAACACTTTTTTGAGGCAGCATTAGGTAATTTACAGAAGATATAGAGCCTAGATAGAATAGATCTCTCTGAAGCTATGAAATTGCAATAGATATGCTTACACCGCCTGGCAAGCCTCTCCAATGGGCTCAGAGCTATCAGGCTCCGGCTGATGGGTTTGTTCGTACCGTCCTTTTCAGGGAAACACTGCTAGGAAAAGAAGCTGAGGAGCTCTCAGCATAGCAGGGAAGGGAGCCAGCCTTCTTCCCAAAAGCAATTTGCAAGAGGAAAAAAAAAACCACCGAGCACGTGAAAATCCATAATTCAAAGGTTAACTAATGTAATGAGTGCTCCAAAAGGCCAAAGAGAGCGGGGTGAGGAACATTTAAGCATTGCACGGGTCCTTCTCTCTTTAGTGAGTTTGGACTAAGATCAGATGTTCGTGGAATTGCTGCCTCTTGTTTAATTTCTCAGTTCACTGGACAGTGACCTGATAAACTGGTCACTAAATATAGCCACGGTAAAGGTGTACTCGAACCACAGAGCCCATGTGTTTGTCCCAAGAAAAAAAATGCCAGTCATGAAAATCTGTCTGGTGGTACTGCTTTATTCCAATTTTTTTTAATTTCTATTTTTTTCTATGTGATGCTTCACTCAGACCGATCATTGTGTATGAAATAAGAGATATAGTTATATATAATGAGGGGGAAAATACAAATACAATTTTTTGGTCTGTTGGTACTGCCTCTGATATACAAACGAGTCTTTTCCTATAGAATCAATGGCAAAAAAAAAAAAAAATCCTAATAATAGCAATGAAAGCAGGAGCGGGCTCCTAACTCTTTTATAACTATTTCTGAGCCATTCTCAAACTATTTGAAACCGCCTTTATGAGCTGCATAAAGTGCCTACCTAAAAATAATAGAGAAATAGGAATCCATTTCACTTTCCGATTCCCTGAAGTCAAGCCACTCAAAATAATTTGTTTATACTGGAGACTATATACAAGGCATACGAAGCAATATGTATATCTAAAATCGACATGCCTTTTGGTTTTTAGCTGTTATAGAGCTTTTATTGTGGGGGTCTGGTCTGGCAGTAGGAAATTATCTGCAATAAAAACAGTGAAACACGGTTGTGTCTATTCCATGCACTGAGGTTATAAAATTGGCAATTGCCCAGTAGTTAGCACTTGGTAATATATTAGGATACCCGATCTTATTGTTTAGCAGCTCCAGACGACTTAAATATCCGCTCAACCCTAATGGTTTGATTCTCCAGATATGTTGCAAATAAACAGGGCTTTTATGACTTAGCTGACATGTATTATAACTACCTAAATAGCTGGCATATGTGCATAATAGAAGCTTATTATTTGCCGAATTGGTTTTGCAATTGATTGAGTGGAAACGGGAGATTGTGGAGCAGTATCTGCTTGAAGAGGGTGTGTAATCAATTAGTCTTCTCCTCTGGAACATGCCCGCTGGACTGCCAGGGCTCTCCCACCACCACAAGCCCCAATTTCAAAGTATATTTTCTATAAGGAAAAGCGTGTTGCCGCGGATCCGAGAGGAAGCTGCAGTAGCAGCTGTCAGCTCTTATTAACTCCTGCATAAAACATACCTTAAGTATGGTTTGTTATCAATTACTTGCAGAAATGAAACAACTGGGAAAATGCAGCGAGGCTCCCTATAAATTAAAGTGATTGGGTGATTGATTAGAGCACCTGCTGTAAATCATAACAGTTACACACAATTATGAGGGAGTTACTTAAGTTCATTTGTAAACAAAATTCATGTCACGGGGGAATTGCTCTCAATTTTAGTTCAACCAATTTTTTTTGTTTATTTCTGAGTGTGTCTGGTGGCTATTATAGGAATTTGTTCGTTATAATCCCTTGGTTACTCTTAAAATAACCTCACTGAGTTCTCAGAGAAAAGAAATACTTATTTTTATCTTGGAGAGAACAACAAGGTTTTATTTTGTTTAGTTTCACTTTATCATTCTCCTTTTACTTTTCCCTATAACTACCTTTAAATGCATGTTGCAGTAACTAAATCAGTTTTATTTAGGGGTAGGAGAGTTCCTTCTAATTCACGGACAGCACAATATGATCAGAGTGGAGAGCACCATGGTTAGGCCAGATATTTTTTTCCTGGTGTTCATTTTTCTGAAGGAAAAGACTCATTTTATTTCATAAACCAGACTTAATAAAAACACAAAGCAATAACAGAGCTGTCTTCTCATTGCTGTATCCTCCAGCCTTGATACTTATTTAAGACAGCAACTCCCTTTGTGTAGTGAATTTATTCCTGGCTCAGCTTAGCACTAATGGAAACATTAGCAAAAAAAAAGTAAATTTTCCTCTTTTTTTCCCCTCCAGAAAGGCGCTGTCCGTTGTACAAAAGGCATCGGGGGGCTCTGGGTGAGACACAGGCTCAAACCCGAAAGTTGCCAGGTGCTTGCCAATATGTATTTTATTTCCCAATGATCAAACCCTGCATAGAGGCTGTACTGTACCACCCTTCTCTCCATCCATCATTCATGGAGCACTTTCCTAGAGGTTGGGGGAGCAGCACCCTTTAGGTTGCTGGAGGTAGCCAGAGATTCAAAACTCCCTTTCATTTTGCTGTTCTGTGCATGTCAGAGAGACTGTGGTTATCCTGTGCTCCTTCGTGGCGTGATGGTTTCTCTCTCCCCTCCTCCCCTTTTCTTTCTCCAGTTCCGGTTCCTCCAAAATCTGTTACTTCTTTGATGATGAATAAAGATGGCTTCCTGGGTGGAATTTCAGTCAATACCGGAGAGGTGTTTTGCTCTGTACCTGGCCGCTTGTCTTTGCTTAGCTCAACTTCAAAGTATAAAGTAACTGTGGGAGAAGTTCAGAGGCGTCTTTCCCCTCCAGAGTGTCTGAACGCTTCCCTCCTAGGAGGAGTACTTAGAAGGTAAGAGGCTGGGGGAAACGTGAGAATGTGTCTGGGCCTCCATGCATGCACCAGAAACCCTTGGTCAACAGTACAGATGATTTCAAACATGCATCGATCCTACTGTCAGAGCCTGTGTGTGTAATGCTGGTGATAAGACAAAAATATGCTGTGTTCAAACACTGAGATGAATATATGGAGAGTAGGGAAATATTTGGCCTTGTTTAGCCACAAATGAAGGAAAAGAGACAGAAGGATTTTCTCCTTGTCCACGCACACACTTTCCATCTCTTCTCCGCCTCACACTTCTCTCTTAGAAAGTGGACAAAATAAAATGCCCTGATGGGTGTATTTCAGGCTGAACTGCAAGCATTTCAGGACCTGATGTATTTCTAGGGATTTCCTAGATAAACGCACGAGGTTTGCTCTACATGGCACTAACGATCAGGCAATTATGTCAATTATAACACGTGGTGTCACACAAGAAATTGGCAGGGATCTGACAGGCAAACTGTAAGGTAGGCAAGTACCTGACTCAAGAAGAGCCACCAACAGGTAGCTCTGAAAGTCAGAAACTTGGTGCTTCACACAGAGAAAGTTGCTGCAGCACACAACTGGTCTCGAGGCCTTTGCTGCTTAATATTTGTGCAAATCACCCACTCATGTCCTGGTGGATTTTGACACAATAGTTGGCAGTGCTGGTACTGAAGAAAGTGGGGAGCAAGGAATAACCCTGAGGCTCGTTTGACACTCCATCATAACAAGTGGGAGACTGTGCTTTTATGTAGAAGCATCAAGAATTTAAGCTCTGAGGCCATTAGCTGGAAAGGTTACCAGGGAGAAAGGACTTTTTCTTCTTGGCAGCGCCTGAGGGACTGTGAATGGTCATCACGGCTTTTCTGTAAGAAAGGTGAGCTCAGGTTCTCTCTCCAGTCACAACAGGGGAAAAGCCATGAGGTTACAATATGAGGTACCAGTTCACACACTCAGGCTGAGAGGGTACAAAGATTTCATTTTCTGTGTGTGAGGTAGACACCAGACTGGAATAAAAATAATAACTTTTAAATAGGGACAGATGCATTCAAACTGACAATGAATAAACTTCAGATCATGTTTAGAAGTTGCTAATCTTAGGAAGGAAATATCTTGAAAACTCGTATAGCAGCAGCTGGGATACACTGGCTCTAAGGCGCTTTAAAATAAAGCCAATGTTTGGGACTCCCCCTTGTCCCTGCAAAAAATTCTGTGATGACGACAAAGGCTGTGGCTCCGTGTCTGGAGACGAGGGGGAAAGTTCTGCTACATGCGATCAGTCACCCAAATATCCACGTGAGAATTAGGGTCTCCTAAAATAGCTGCTGTTCCATGTGAATGTCTGTAATCATTGTTCAGCTGCCAGGGAGAGCAGCAGAGAGATTTTTACTTACAGATGCTAACCTGCCTGCTCCTTCTGTACAGCTACAAATGGAGCAGGGAGAACATCTGAGAGATGCTCTGTAGAAAATATAATTACCAAGGTAGAGAAGCATTATTATTGACCTTCAGCAGATTTCTGGACGTGGCCCAAGCCATGATTATTGGCTGCTGCTGACTTCAGTTCCTATCTTGAATCTAAATTTTAAACAAGATTTTGGTTCAGAGCAGATGAGACGGAGAAAGCTGCTCTCTTGCAATTCTGCCATCCAGCCCTATTTACTTCGATATAAAATAGTGGGAAGCCGGTCTGGCTTCTCTGTAGTTTCTGATTTCCTTTCTCTAAGTGCGACTTCTAATTCTTAAGCAAGTTTTAAGTAAGAATTATGAGACAGTTGGAATAGACTTTGCTCTTAGGTGCTAAAACTCTCCCTAACTTCGCAGGTGGCAAGATTTCATCCCTGGGGGTTTACATATGTATGGGCGTTCGAACAATAGCTCCGAATTTCCCACTCACCCTTTTATTGCCCTTATCAGTAACCTCCGACAGATATTCCAATCTTCCCCCAGGCAATCCATTCCCTCTTATAACGCACCTTGCCTCAGGTGAGCTCTTCCTCTCAGCATTGCCTCCTCGCACAAGAACACACTCACACTTCACAGGCGAGAAACAGTTTAATAAATATTTCCCTCCTTTTCAATTTATCCACAGGCACACACACTCCCTTCGAACTTTTCAGATTTATTTAGTTTTTTATCCCCTAGTCTTATTATAGTCCTTTCCTGGAATAACAGAGGGTTTAATCCTCCTCTACCTTCCTGCCCAGCCCTTTTCTACATCTAAATACAAGTTGGTATCATACCCACTTGCTCTCTATATCAGAACCTTGCCATTAATTATTGCTGTTTGGCGCTGTTTGATTTCCCTGGATAAAATCGGGAGAAAAGTGGGTTCATCCCCACTTCTACCCCTGGGTGAAATTAAGAAAATCTCAGCAAACCCGAGCAGAAATCAACACCCCCAGAGTCCTTAACGTCGAGTGAAAACCCTCCCAAGGCTTCGCTGACTGCACAGACTAAACGTTTCTTCCAGGAACACTGCGGGGTTAATCACGATGTTAATTCCTTTGCAATTCTAATTCTAGAGCCAAATCGAAAAACGGGGGGAGATCTTTGCGAGAAAGGCTAGAAAAAATCGGTTTGAATTTGCCAGCCGGCAGACGTAAGGCCGCAAATGTCACTTTACTCACCTCCCTGGTGGAAGGTAAGCCGAGGGTCGCAGCCCCCTTCACACCCCTGCTCTGAGCTCCTGTCTGACATTCACAAAGAAAAAAAAAAAATCCCAAAACCCAAACGAAAACAAACCAAAACAAACCCCCAAAAAACAACCCAAAATCCACCAACTTTCGGGATCAGGTGGGAAAACCTTGTAGAGGTGAAAATCAGGGTGGGTTAGGAGGAACACTGTCATGGTTAAGAATCCTATTCCCAAAAATGAAGTCACTGGCTGGAGGACCACTGATCCCTCTTGGTGGCAAGAGTGAGGGAGTGTGTCTGTGTGTGTATGTGTGGATATATGCGTGTGCATTTGCGTGCATGTGTAACTCTGTCGGGCAGTCCCATTCCTCATGCTATTAATTTCCATTCTGTGATCTCCGACTCCAGGTCTACTCCAACCTCCTGCTAACTGGCTCTTCCTGAGCTGATTTATGGCCACTACAAGATGCTTAGTGAGGAAAAATAATGAAAATTTACTTTCCCCCCGACTTTTTTTGGTAAGAAAGCAGAGCGATTTGAGAGTAGCAGAGCTCGGTTTCCCTTAAGGTGGCTGGAGCTGAACAAAGAGACCAGCGACTCCTGAGGAAGGAGAGAGGGGAGAACAGACTGAAGTTTCAAGTCATTTCAAGTCAGCTAATGTCATTTTGGTGGCCATCGTGTTTCTTCTATTTGTTGTTACTGTATCGACAAGGAAAAGTTAGAGCCACTAATAAGTTTAGGGTTATGTGCGTGTTTATGCTAAGAGAAGTTGGACTTCCTCCAAAAAAAAAAACCCTAACCGGAATAGTATGGATGCAATTATGAATTATATGTATCTGCATTGCACATACACACCGAGAGGCACATAAATAATCCACTTATCTCATCTGCGCATAAAGCGAGCACAAATATTTGTGCTAGATATTAACTTTCCAACTCTTTTGATTGAGTTATGTGAGCGGCAAGACCTTGCGATTGCAGAGCTGAAGGAAGGCTCGCAAAAAGACGGGGGCTGAGGGGAGGGAGCTCCTCCTCCACCCGCATGTGGGTGATGCCGAGAGTGCAAGGCTCAGTGTGGGTTACGGGTGTAGCTATAGAAGGCGTGAAGCATTTTGGGGGGCACTGTTAGTGCAGCTTCACCCCCATGCGCTCTGCTCGCAGCAGCACCAGCCCCTCCCCGAAGCTGGTGTGAGGTTCAAAAGCCGGTGGGGTTGTGTAGCGATGCTAAAATCTGTGTCAAGTGTGCAGTAAGGTGTACATTCCCCTCCTCTCCCCTGATTCCCTTACAAATCAACAGTTCGCCTCCAGAGAGCTCCCTCCTTTTGGAAGAAGCTGCACCTGATGGTGTTTTAGGTTTTATCTCTTTTTTTTTTTTTTTTTTTTTTTTTTTTTTTTTTTTTTTCCCTCCTTCCTTCCAGCAGCCAGGTTTAGCAGAGCTGCTCCTGTATCGCCAGGAACAGGAACGCTCCGGTCGGTCCCGGTCCGAAGGCTGCCTTGGAGGACCGTGCCCGGCTCGGACCCCCCCTCCAGGCTCTGCCGGGTGCCCTCGCCTTCATTACCCGGTTTGATGATTAGCGAGAGCCATTGGAGAGCAGGAGATGACGTTGGAAAGCAGCTCCTGATAGTTAAAAATAACGCGGTCCTGGAGTTATTAGACATACCTGCTTGCTGGAAATCTTCCCCCTCGTCCCTCGGGCGATGCTTTAAAGGGTTTAACGTTTTATTCTAGAGGGGCTGAGCGATAATCTGGTGGAATCCCTCTAGAGTCTGAGGGTTTTTTCCCCCCCTCCTCTTTTCCTCCATTCTGCAGCTACTGTCTTCTTCTTGTGGCATGAAGTACATCAGTAGGAGTTGGATGACACAAACCTCTGTAGGCAAGAAACCTAAAACAAGGCAGGCAGAAAAAGTGAATTAGAATTAGAGCTAGAATAATAATTATTTTGTTCACAGAAAAAGTGCCATTAGCTGTTAACTTTCCACCCGGTAGACAAGAGTTCTTGTTGCATGATGGTCAGTTAAAAATGCAGGTTTTAAAATTGCCATCGGGGTAAATGCAGGTATCTCCATAATTTTACAGATGTGGCGATAACTGTGATAATGATGCAAATGCCCTGTGTCTGGATATATTGTGTCTATAATGTCCCACAAAGAATTAACGTTAACATTAATAATATATCCACATCTGTAAAATTTTGGACAATGATCTGAGGTATTGAAACAGGAATGGTTTCTCTGCTGATCAGAGAAGTTTTTGTCCTTAGTTTTTCAGGATTTGACCAGTAACCTCTTGCATTTTTTTTTTTGGTCCAGTTAATTTTAAAGTGTGTGTGTTTTAATTTGTGTGTGTGTGTGTGGTGGGTGTGTGTGAGCTCTTCCCTCCGTTCTGCACAAGCACCCGATGGGTACAGACCCACACGAGCGCAGTGCAGCAAAGACAAACCTCATCAGCTCAAAATCTGTCCCATCGACTTCTGTCCCCAAAATAGGGCTGGTGAGGGGGGGAAACACACAACTGGAGCCTGTCCCTGAGGTGGAAGGGGCGATGCCAGGTTTCCAAACACGGCTCAAAGGAGCCGGTGTCCCCAGGGGAGCCGTGGGCTCCGCCCGGTGTCCCGGCGGGTCGGAGCCAGCCCAGCCCGGGGCCGGCGGTGCCCGGAGGTTTTAATTCCCGTCTCCTTCCCTCCAGGTGAGGCCGTTCATTTAGCTCGGGATTTTGGGTACATCTGTGAAACGGAGTTCCCAGCCAAAGCTGTTTCTGAGTACCTGAACAGACAGCACACGGACCCCAGCGACCTCCACTCCAGGAAAAACATGCTGCTTGCTACAAAGTGAGTGCCGAGTTAACTCATGCCCCTCTGCCCTTCTCGGAGAAAATCCTCCCTGTCCTCAAACCCTTCCTCTAAGCCCATTTGGAAAGCAGGCGGAATTTCCAGGCTCTAAATTCCAGCAGCCCCGCGGGCAGGAAGGATGCTCAATTCGCCCAAAGGACCTCTGCACCCCTTTGCGGTGAGGATCCTGCCGGCAGACCCTGTCCCTATAGAGCTTGTAGGGGATGCTCCCCTAGCTGTTGCACATTACTTCCAAGCCATCCTCAGTTAAATAATTTTTATGTAAAGTGGACCAAAAATTTATATTTTGCTTCCACAGTGTGTTTATCTGTTCCTGCTGCTGCTCACACACACCTGTCTGCTACCCAACTGCCTTTCCTATAGGATTTAATTAAAAAAAAAAAAAAAAAAGATAAAAAAAGAAGAAATTATTTGCCCTCCTCAACCCATGTCTCTCCCTTGGGACTTCCTCGGTGGTGTGTTGTACGTGATGATTTACACCAGGCTGTGCCTTCCAGGCTACTCACTGGGTGTTTCATGGTTTGCTCGGGTACTCGGCAGTGGGTGCTGAGTGTTCACACATCTTGGTCTGCCAGGAATAAAAAGGGAGTAAAAAAAATAGAAAGAAAATAAAGGAGAATCCCAGCCCAAGCAGCTCCCATTTATTTCATGTTCTGGGACGTGGCTTGCCTCCGATGACAGTGTAATTTAAAGAAATATATGGAGGGTTGAAAAATCATTTGCTCAAATTTGTCCAGATGTTTCTTATACGTGATTGGAATTTGATTGCCCTTTTCCGCAGGGTCAGAAGATATTAATGTCCCAGAACTTTAATTGCTCGCAGACCCTGCTTTGCTCTTTGAAGATGTAAAATGTTGGACTCATTACTGTTTGTTCTCCAAATTCAAAGTTTCCTCTCTTGCACTTTCTTAATGGATAATACACATAGAAGTAGACCTTTATCTTTCCTCACCCTCCGAAACCTTTAACCCTCTGGGAATTTCAGAGAATTTCAGAGGATGAGAGCTGAATGTCTTTTTTTAAGGGCTTCTTTCTTTCCTTTTTTTTTTTTTTTTTTTTTTTTTTTTTTTTTTTTTAATTCTGGTCTTTTTTTATCTCCAGTCCCTGGATAAGCACCTGTCTTAAAAAACTCATACCTTTGGGTATCCTTAAAGAAGCTATTCCTGTGGGAACCCCACCAGCCTCCAGGGCTTCTGCATTGCCCAGGAACCTGTTGACTTGAAGGTCTTATGGACCAGAGTAATTCAAATTAAAATATATGTGTGTGAATTCATTAGAAAAAATCAAATCAGATTTTTCAAAGGTGCAGACAAACAACCAAGAGCCAGATGTCAACTCTGATGTGGTAATTGGGGTGTCATGCCTCCAGAATAAAATGGGAAGTTCTTGCTTGTCTTCTCATGATATGAACAAGCCAGTATGGAGTCCCCAAATCCTGATTTTTCTCAGTAAGGTGGTCCAGCCTGAGCAGTGTCAGAGGCTCTGTTTTAGTCCTCCCCTGAACCAGGCCCCTGTGCCACCCAATAGCTCTCAGAGCATGGCTGTCCTTTCATTCAGGAAGAATATTTCTGGGAGCTGCCTTGAGCCAGGGTCAGGCCTCCAGGAGGATGGGTGCTTGGCAGATCCAGGGCACATCTCCCTTTCAGCCTGGATGTTTCTGAGGCCACCAGGCAGAGCTGGGTTTTCACAGTGCTTCAGAAGCGTTCCTGTGGCTGCTGGAGAAGTTTTAATCTCCAGAACTGGTGTTATCCCCTGAAGAGCATCGTTCTGAGCAGGGAGCTGCTGGCTCGCCCTGGATGGTCCCTACGAACCTCTGGGGGAAAGGATGGTGGCAAAAAGATCAATTTTGGCCTGAACCTGCCCCTTAGCTGTCACAGAGAATTGTTGGATGAGCCTAACAGCAGCTCCTCTCTCCCTCTCTTTGCCTTTCTCTCTTCCCTGCAGGCAACTTTGTAAAGAATTTACAGATCTCTTGGCCCAGGACAGAACGCCCATTGGGAACAGCCGGCCCACCCCAATTTTGGAACCGGGCATTCAGAGCTGCTTGACTCACTTCAGCCTCATCACCCACGGCTTTGGGGCCCCCGCTATCTGCGCTGCCCTCACGGCCCTCCAAAACTACCTGACTGAAGCTCTCAAAGGCATGGACAAGATGTTCTTGAACAACAACACTGCTAACAGGCACACATCTGGCGAAGGACCAGGTAGTAAAACTGGAGACAAGGAAGAGAAACACAGAAAATGAGAGAGAGAGAGAGAGAGAGAGAGAGAGAAAGAGAGAGAGAGAGAGGAAAAAATTAGAATGAAAGAAAGGAAAAGAAAAAAAGTTAAATAAATAAAAGGAGAAGAGAGAGATAACCTTTTAAAACAAAACCATCATAATTTTAGCTTTAAAAATACTGGATTGGGCTTTGGAAGAATTCTATTAGGTAGGACAAAATAATAATAAGCATAAAATAAAAATAATAATAATAAAAGAAAGACAATAATTTAAGATCAGAGGAGCACAATGGCGCAAGACCAGTGGTTCAGAGTCTCTTGCCAGGAACATGTGAAGACAACCACCAGGATATTTTTCCCCACTTCTGTTCTTTCACATTTTTAAAATAATGATTGGGGGGGAGGGGAATATAATAATAATTAATAATAATAATAAAAGAAAGACATGAATAACTTATTGGAAGAAATCTGGAGAAACATTTTTGGTGTCAGTGCTTTGATTTCTTGAGCTGCATGGTCTGTCTTGCTATTATTTTTTTAAAATTTTATTCTTTTTGCTTTAAAAAACGTCCTGTCTCCACCTAGACTAAAACAATCTTCCAGAGTGTTCCTTTCTGAGCAACCCCATGGCCTCACTCCCCCCAGCTCTTCCCACCTCATCTCAGCACCCTGGTTCTGTCTAGACTAGGAAAGGAGGGGAGCTCCCAGACCCCTCACCAAGCCATCAGCACCAGCTGCGTTCACAGCAGCGTGGACTTAACTTTGGGTGCCACCAGAAGGGACGTTCGGGGTCGCCGTGGCTCAGTTGAATCTGCCAGCTCTGTTCTTTAAGAACTATTTTGTGTTTTTTTCCTGGTCTAGACAGACTCTCTGTTTAGATTGGCAGCGTTTACAGGTGTGGCTGGGTGCGTGTGTGCCTCTGTGTGTGCATCTGTGGATGTGCACACCCGACTCCCTAGGGGGGTATCCCGTGTATGTTTGTGCATATATATGTATATATGTGGATATATACATATCTATATATATATATAGATATAAAATATGCGTGTGTAGCCACGCATATTAATGCATGCAAACATACCTTTGTAATTTAGTAATTTTGTCTTTGATGGTAAAATGCCTTGTCTATAATGGGTTGCAAAATTTTGGAAGTAAGGTCTGGTACAATGTCAGTGCTATCTGATTTCTTAATTTTCTGAGATCTCCTCTTTTTCTCTAAGGAGTTTTATATTCCAAACTATGCTAATGTTTCAGTTCTTAATTTCCTTGACTAGTGTGTGTGAGAGAGCTCTTTCCCCATTTTTAAAGAACTGTTAACAACAACAAAAAATGAGTGATATGAGTATGTAATTCTTTCTCAGGAGTATGCACTATTTTATTTTCTTCTGTTTCCTAAAGCTTTGCCCGCTTGGCTTATGAGCTTCTTCAAAGAGGACTAGAGATCCCTACACAATATATCAGGTACAGAGAAAAAAAATCCACAATTCTGATATTCTGATACTTTTTATTTTTTGCTTTTTTTGCTTTTTCAAATCAAAGCCAGTTGTTACTGAATTCTGTAGGTGCACTTCTTTAAAGAAGCTCAAAGGGAATAATTTGAACAAGATAAAAATATAAGTTGAAATCGAGGTGTACTGTTGCAAAGAGAATAAGAGCTGTGTTGAATGTTACGGCACTTGCTTGGCACTAGGGTTTTGTACCCAGGGAGGAAAGAGTTGCCATGTGAGCTGGCTCCTCGTGATGGGAGTGGGGAGGGTTTGCCAGGGAATATCCTGATTTCTGAGCTCAGTCTGAGGAAATCTGTTTCTCTTAGAAAGCTTCTTCTTTTTTTTTTTTTTTTTTTAAATGTCTTGTGACTCTTGCTTTGGAACAAGTCAGTGTGGTGAGGGGGGCAAAAACTTCTTAACTCCAATGTTTATCTTGGTGGTTTGGTGTCTGACAGGATGTCTTATGCATATGATTTGGGGCAGTGGGGGTGAAGGGGAAGTCTTATTTCTTTCCTCTCTCTTTATTTTTCCTTTTTCCAATATACATTTCTCTGACTTTGGTAAAAATAACGCTGAAGTGTAAGGATATGAATTTCTGTTTGGATTTTACCATGTTGGGTAATTGCATGTGTTTCTCAGTGGGGTAGGGCTCGTGCACTAACACATCTTTTTACTTATGTCAGAACTGGGTGTGGGTAAATCTCCTGGAGTCTCTGGCAAAATTCCAGTGGGGTCAGGCCTCCCCCTAGAATCCCTGTGAGAGCTGCAGGACTCAGTCCCACCATCCCAAGCAGGCACACCTGAACTCAAAACAAGAGAGAGAGAGAGACACCCTAGCCTTTCTTTCATTTTGTGATAATTTCCAAAGTGGATAGTGAGGGAGAAATAATTCTGCAATACTCTCAACATCCCTTGATGAAATGTTCTCAAAACAAAGGAGCAAATGATCCTCTTGAATGATCCTCTTGCCCCCTTTAGTGCCCTTGGCTCTCTGAGACATGGTTACAGCTGGGGGCCTGCTCTGCTTTTCAAATCTTCATGCAGCCAGGTCTCAGTTTTTGTTCTCTGCTTGTGATTTGGACACACGTGGCAATAGAAATCCAGGGATCATCCAACCCCAAGGAGCACTGGTCCCTCCCAAGCTGCTCCTCAGTCACGTACCTTTGGTTCTTCTGGGGCACTGGGGGATCTCCTGTGAGAAAATGGGGGACCTGAGGCAGGAAGCCTTCTCCATGGGTTGTTTGGATGAGTTGGAGGCAGGTTTAGACCCTGGCATGTCTCTGCCAGTGAGTTTGGTTGTGGCAGGGGTTGTCACATCCCTGTGGATGTCACCAGAGGAGGTGTGGTGGTCAAATAATGGAACTCCCACCAGCAGGCTGGGGACCGTCAGACTGAAAAAGAACTTCCCCAGTCCTCCAAATCTTACCCCTTGCCAACCACCCCAAAGTTCATCAGTCAATCCAGGCTCCAGTGTAGGGCTTGGCCCAGCAGTGATACAAGGGAAAGGGAAAGAGGGGATCTGGGGAGGAACAAATGGCCGCACCTGGAAGCACAGTTCCCTTCTCTGCCTGATGGGAATATCCTGTTTATTGGAGCAGTGCACCAAGTATTGGATGTTGCCTTGCCTTCCCCCTGCAAATAGGATTTGTGAGGAGCCTGTGGGTTCAGCTCTTCAGCATTGTCCCATCCAGTGGGGCTTTTGGGTGTGGGGAGACCCCAAATTAGCTCTCAGTCTTCCACATCCCCAGGTGCATGTGCAGGGCCACGGGAACTTGCCCCCTGCCACCCCAGAGCTTGCAGCTGAAGGCTTTGGGGCCGTGTTGGGAATGGCCTTTCCCTGTCTTTGGGGAGATGTATTCCACCACCACTGTGGGACAGTGGGGAGATGGAACCCTTGGAACTTCTTGGGGAAAGACTTACTTGTGTGAGGGCCTGATTCTGCTGCTGTTGAAATCTTCCCTAGACAGAGGTTTGGTCACCTGGACCATAACCTAAACCTTGAGCAGGCTGAGGGAAGAGTTTCAGTCTGTCCCTTGTGCTTCTGCCTGGAGGAGGCAAATTGCAAATGCCAGACTGTGCAGTGCTCAGGCAAAATAATGCCAAATTCCCACTGATTGCAGTGGGAGGCCCTCCCCACATCTGCAGCCCAAAGTGTGGAGACAAAACTCATGAGGTTTATGATTTCATGCAATCAGTCAGGATTGCACATCTCCCTGTCCTCCCCCCGACCCTAGTGCTGGTCCCAGAGGGAATTATCCCTTGCTTGGTGGCTCCTATCAGTGCTGAGTACAGAGGTTCCCCCCAAACTAAACTCAGCCTCCACTGGAAAGTATTTTCCTGCTCCCCCCCACTTTCCAAACCCGACTACTTCTGTTGGCGAGGCACCTCAGACGTTTATCTGATAATTGAGTTATTAAAAGATTTGGTTTCCTTGGGATCATAAATCAATAAACAGGAGGATTAACACGGCAGCTTTGCTTTGTAACTCAAGGGAAAAGTTTGAGGAGAGACCATGAAGTTTGTTTTCAAACCAAACAGGTGGGTTGCTGTAAATTTTATTTCATTCTTAGTCTCATTTTTTTTTTTTTTTTTTTAAATAACAAGTCTTTATTTGCCATTGGAAAGATTTTTTCTTTCATATTCTCCCTGATTTTTTGTTTTCCTGGTTGTTATTCACATTCAAGATGTGATGGAAACAAGAAGCCAATTTTATGGGAATGCTTTTACAACCCGATGGTTTCTTTAAAATCGGGTTGTGTCTTGTCCCACCTAATAGAAATTCTCTGTGAGAAGCTGTTTAAAGTCCCTTTGCATCCCAGACCAATCTCTCCCCAAATCCCCAAATTTGCATTTGGGGTTGGGAGGGAGCGGGGGAAGGATGGTTTTAAGACCTTTAGCTGTGCCCAAAGGGCTTATTCCCTTCTCCTGCTCCTCTCTTTCTGACCGGTTTATCACACAGACCTGCCCGGCTCTGTTTTAATACATTTCTCGGAGAATTTGGTGCTTGTTTCAGCTGCCGTAAGCATTTACCAGATCGACCCAGCCAACCTCCCCCTCCCCTCCGGCTTGCCTGTGTGAGAGAGACCGTAGGCTTTTTACAAATAGTATATTTTCTTATACAAAGGGAAAAAAAAAATAAAAGAAAACATCCCCAAACACACTGGCAAACGCCTGAACATTTCGAGAGAGACGAAACACTGTGTGCCAGCAAGAAATAAAGGCCAAAAAAAAAAAAAAAAAAGACCCAAACAAACGCAAAGCTATGAAAATGCGAATGAGAAACTGGAAAGATGAAAGAAAAAAAAAATCTCCTTTTATGCCCCAAACGATCCCTTTCACCTCCTCTTCTTAAAAAATCTGACCATGCAGTGAGAAATATCAGTTTATCGACTCTTCCTGAGAAGAAATGCGGAGAGGCATTCAGTATTGAGTTTGTATATATTTATTTATGCTTAATTTAACGGGAATGTGTAAATATGGCGAGCAAGTAGTTTTTGGGTTATTTATCTGTGACTCTATACCTCTGTGAATGGGTGGGGGAATTTAAAAATGAAAAGTATAAAATAAAAACCAAACAAAAAAGAAAGAAAAAATAAAACCAACAAAAAAAAGTCCCGCTTGACTAGATAGTATCCTATCTGAATCTTTTCTGTTCTTTATAGACAAGATGTTATGGTAATGGGTAGAAATTGGTTTCTTGTCCAGTGATGACCTGATTTACATAAATAATAAGAATAAAAAAAAGAGATTGTTGTGTTTTGTTGTATTTTCCTCTTCAGTTTTTTTGAATGTTGGTGCTGCTTCGATTCTGCAGACGGATTTACTTATAACACCAAGAAGTCTTTATTTTCCCAGTCTAGGCTTTGGGGAAATTCAGGACATGTCTCTACATAAAAAAAAAAAAAAAAAAAAAAAAAAAAAAAAAAGAAAAGAAAAGACAAAAAAAAATACAATAAATATTGCTTCTCAGAAATGTTGGTATTTTATTTCTGTCTGACTCAAAAGTGTCCATATTTTTTCTCACTCTTACCTCTTCATTCTAAGCAGACCTATAATAAACCTCATGTCATGTTAATGTGAGCTTTTGTTTCATTTTGCTTTAACAAGCTGAATTCGGAATAAATCTTTTTCTTTCTAAAGTATAAGCCATTAAAGGAAAATTTTATGTAAGCCTGCAACTCAGCAAACTTTTTTTTCCCTCTCACCGCTATGTCATTGTAACTGTACATTTCGCTTATGCATACCTGGATGTCTGTACATAGATGTATATTTATGTATAGAGAGATCGGGAGTGATGTTCATATTCACAACACGGGTTTATTTCCTACCTTCGAGTCCACATTTGCAGCACCAGCAATTAGCAAAAGGAAATATTCAAACAAAAACTTCTTTCTCCCCCTTCCTTTCCCCTCCGTTCCCAAATCGGATTTATTTAGGTTTGTAATTGCCGCTGAGTTGAGGGAAGATCCAGATCCCCAGGGCAAACCTGGAGCCACTCCGGAGTGACTCTGGGTTTACCCTGCGGTTGGGAAAAGGAGGAGGGGGAGCAGAATTGGGCCTCGGATTTTTTTAATTAATTGTCTTTTTACTGGTATGATAGAAAACACCCTTTTTTTTTTTTTTTTCTTTTTTTCTTTTTCTTGGAAAGGAAACCCTCAGTACAGTCACCCTGAATACAAACACACACGGGTGCTCGAACGGAGCCCTGAGGGTAGCAAACCGGTTTAAAAGCTCGCTTTTACTGCGGTGAACTATTTCAGTTAAATACCCGATCTGAAGGCTCGTCTGGGTTGGGGTTTATCTGCTGGTTTTTAGAGAGAGCGGTCGGTGGTTGGAGAGGGCAGACGGAGAGGTGTAGGAGCCCTGACAGGCGGTGGATCGATTTTTGCAACTTAATATTTCTCTCGGAGGGGATGGGGGAATAGCAAAAGTTAAATCCATCCCCACCTCCGTCTCCCAAACTACCTCCCTTCTCCCTCTCCTTCCAGCTTGGACTACAGGAGCCGGCTCAGCTGATCGCCCATGGTGTCCAAAATAAATCATCATCTTCATCATAATAAAAAAACCAAACAAAACCAAACAACATTGCAAACGACGACCCCAAAGTGTGTTCTATGGGAAAGCTTTCGAGGCTCGGCTGCCTCGGCTTCAGCCAGGCTTGGACTCAGCCGTGACCTACTTTCTCTCCGTGGTGTGATGGCAAAAACGCCCGGAGCAAGTTCGTGGGGCCCGGGATGGAGGAGGCGGGCGGGCGGGTGGGTGGATGGGGGAACGGGGACAGCAGCGCCCGGGGTCCGAGCACGGGGGAAACGAGGTGGGGAGAGAGAGCAAAGGGAATCCCCCCGCTTTCTCTTTCCTAATTTTTACCCGGAATTTGCAGGGCGGGGAGAGGGGACCCCCAAACCTCCCCTCCTCAGTCCCTCTGAGCCAGCTGCGGGCAGGTGGGGGGCGGAGGTGGGTGCCGGTGGGCTGGGAATGCCAGCGGCACTGGAGCTGATTCCTTAAAGCCAGGCTGCATGCCACGCTTCTTTAGTTTGTTTTGTTTGCTTTTGTTTTAATCGCACCGATAGTATTATTTTTAGTAGAGCACATGTTTTGCATGAAACCTTCCAAAACAGCCCTCGCCGTTCCCAGCGGAGTCTGGGGGGAGGTTGTTTGAAGGGAGAGGAGGGGATCAGGAAGTTTCTCTGTTGTTCAGGAACTGTGCAACACTTATGTAAAACGAGTTTTTTTTTTAAAAAAACAACCAAACAACCAAAACAACCAAAAAACCAAAACCAAAGCCCCAAACCAAAACAAAAACAAATGCACCGGGAAAAGCTCTCCTGTAGCTCAGCAGAAGAACCCGCTTGTGGCAACCGAGGGCTCCCTTTAAAACGGGACCCGACGAAACGAGGACGGGCTCGCCCCGAGTTTCCCAGGCTCCTGGCGACTGTGTCAAGGTTGCAAATTCAAAGTACATCTATGTGTCTGTTTGTAATAAAGTGCAGTTCGCTGCTTCGGGAGGCAGTGGTGTGTCCTGCCTCCTCCCGGGACGTGCAGCCAGCTCGGACACTGGATCACTGGGCTCTGGAAACGTGGTGTCAAGAAAGCAGGAATATTCTTGCTGATCTCCTCTTCACTACATTTTCCCAGAGATCTTCAACAAGACAAATTCAGATTGATGTTTCTTTTTCTCTTTCTTTCTTTCTTTCTTTCTTTCTTTCTTTCTTTCTTTCTTTCTTTCTTTCTTTCTTTCTTTCTTTCTTTCTTTCTTTCTTTCTTTCTTTCTTTCTTTCTTTCTTTCTTTCTTTCTTTCTTTCTTTCTTTCTTTCTTTCTTTCTTCCTTTCTTCCTTTCTTTCTTTCTTCCTTTCTTCCTTTCTTCCTTTCTTCCTTTCTTCCTTTCTTCCTTTCTTCCTTTCTTCCTTTCTTCCTTTCTTCCTTTCTTCCTTTCTTTCTTCCTTTCTTCCTTTCTTCCTTTCTTCCTTTCTTCCTTTCTTCCTTCCTTTCTTTCTTTCTTTCTTTTCTTTCTTTCTTTCTTTCTTTTCTTTCTTTCTTTCTTTCTTTCTTTCTTTCTTTCTTTCTTTCTTTCTTTCTTTCTTTCTTTCTTTCTTTCTTTCTTTCTTTCTTTCTTTTCTTTCTTTCTTTCTTTCTTTCTTTCTTTCTTTCTTTCTTTCTTTCTTTCTTTCTCTCTCTCTCTCTCTCTCTTTCTCTCTCTTTCTCTCTTTCTCTCTTTCTCTCTTTCTCTCTTTCTCTCTCTCTTTCTCTCTTTCTCTCTTTCTCTCTTTCTCTCTCTCTTTCTCTATTTCTCTCTTTCTCTCTCTTCTTACCTATCCACCTGTGTCCTGGCCTTCCTCCTGGCATCTTCCCCAGCTAAGGATAAACCCAAGAGTAGCCGCAGTAACCCCAGCAAGCCCAGCAGTACCCCAGCTCAGCACCACCTCCCCTCCCCATTGCGCTGGGCTCTCATCTGCTTTCCCAGCCATGACCAGCAGGGATCTTCCCTTCTTCCACCTCTCCTGCCTTGCCCCGTTCCCTTCCTTTAAACTCCAGGTAGTTCTAGTTTCCATTACAAAACTTCAGCGTGATTTATATAGTTATAAACATCAGTTTTGTCTTTCATCCCTTTGGGGTGAACTCCTTTCTTTCCTTACTTTGGCTTTTTTTCCCTGCCTTTTCCCTCCCTACCTGCATGGTATGGCCCACATTTATACGAGACCTCATAAATAACATCTGGTGTTCCCTATGATGGAACTAGTCAAATGTCTTAAATAATCCCCAGCACCAATATATCCACCGAATTCCTTCGTTTTCTCTGTCTCGTAAACAGGCACCCACACATATTTCCTCCCTGTCGCTGGAAGTGTGTCTGTGCACAGCTGCACCAGGACTTTGTGTTACATTTCGTGTCACAACTTCACGTAGCTCCAGAGTCGGTTCCACTACTGGCTTTTAGGAGTTAAGGAAAAAACAAAAATGCGCCTTGTCTTTGCCTTCGGAATTTAACCCTTGCAGGAGGGTGCAGCCGGTGCAAGGGGCCGGCCCCTCCCGCAGCTCTCCCCCCAGGGCTGGGCTCTGCTGCTTTCCGCACATCCCGGTGGCCCCGCGGAGCAAGGGCTGCCCCGATTTCCCTTCCCAGCGAAATCCCCCCTCTGCCTCCGAACGCTTCCTGGGGCGGGGAGGGATAAATCTCTGCGGGTTTACGAGTTAAGAGTGTCTCTATACCCTCTGCTTTATACGAAGAAGAAAAACCCCCAGAATCTCACGCAACTAATAAATGACCGCAATCACTTGGAGCCTCCTCCAAACAACATTAAAAAAAAAAAAAAAAAGAAAGAAAAAAAAGAAGAAAAAGAAAAAGTGTGTGTGTGTGTGTGTGTGTGTGTGTGTGTGTGTGTGTGTGTGTGTGTGTGTATATTTGCGCATGTATTTCTCACCCGAATTTTCAGAATCTTTTTACCCTCTCCGGACCCGAATAGGGCAAACGTATTGAAAATTTCTCAACCAAAATAACCCCCAAACCACCCAAATCTAACATTTGCGAAGTGTTTTTTAATACAAAGGCAAACACCTGACCTCCACGGTTCCCCAGCGTGGGGAAGTGCTCTGGGGGGTCATTATTAGTCCTGTTAAGTACACAGCGAAATCTCATGCATCTCCTGACAGCGTGAGGGGAGGATGCTTTCCTCAGGTCTAGAGGAACGCTTTATTTAAAACGAAAACCTCTGGCTCCTTCCAGGTGATAAATCAGTGCAGGTTGGGATTTACTAGGAGCATTCTCTACAACTACAATTATATCCATAGTTTTACTCGTTTAAAACACTAATGTGAAGGAAATGAGTGTGGATATTTATTTTCCTTGTAAAAATCCGTCAAAGTACCAGGGAAGATTTTTTGCCTCATGAAATCAGCACTGACAGTAGTTTATCTTCGTGCACAAAGCATCACCTGGCAGTCTTTTTGCTCCTGTGAAACTCCCAGCAACTTAACCGAAAGCTGCAGTTTTCTCAAAAAGCTGTGACCAACGAGATGGGTGAAATTAGCCTCAGACACCCCTAAACTGCACTTTATTCCAGTGCAGAGTGGAACCTCTTTTGGCTGAGAAAAAGGGAGCCTGATTCCAGCTCTGTATAGAAAATCATAGTATAATAACTGGTAATGATGGGAAGAGGGTGGGGGGTGGTGGTGGAAGAACTGCGAACGGGGCTAGAAAATATTTTTTTGGGTAAATGGTTTTCACGGAAATAGTCTGGAGTAAAAAATACTTTTTAAATTGGAGAGCAAGAAGGAACGCAACGAAATACTTGAAAACGAAAAGTTCTGGATTTTGATATTAAGATGAGAGGGTGAATGTGAGAGGTGGTTCTGCTCGAGAAGTGAAGTCAGCGCTGGCTCTAATCTGCCCCAGAGCCACCTGCGCATCCCGGAGCTCACACAACGCCCGTGAATGGAGGCTGAGAGACTGAGGGAGGCTGTGGTTAAACCTCTCCAATCCTGATTTCTCGGGACTTTGCCATCGCAGCCGGAGCCTCGAGGCTTTTCCTTGCGCCCGGCAGCTGCCGGGGGAGGACGGGGGCGATGGCCGGGGCAGAGCAGGGACCTCCTTCTCCTTACGCTTCACAGATTTCTCTAAACTTTAACTTAGGCGTGACATGAGACGAGAGAAAGTAGCTGAGCCCCGACCTGAAAACTCGCATTTTGGAAAGAGATGGGTTTTCTACTCCCTTCTTTTAGTTGAGTATGTATATGTAGTTTTCCCTCACCCTCCTTGCTCTGGCTTAGAAGTTTGGGCTGGTTTGGAAAGTTTGGAAAGAATCACCATGGGGGAAAAAAAACCCAAAACAAACAAACAAAAACCCAAAAAAACCCACCACCAAAAAAAAAAAAAAAAAAAAAGGCAAGTTGGTTACAGAGAGTTTCCCTGAATAAAAGGTGATAATTGTAGTGGTTTTCTCGCTGATGTGGAGCAATACCAGCACCCCAAATAAGCACCCTGGGCTGGGGTATAGTTCCACGTGTGCGGGTCAAGGAGGGATTTTCCCCATTCTCCAGCGGTAAAAATCGTGTGTTTGTGTACTTACATGTGCTTGTGTTACTGACCTGCGGGAAATATTTCACAGCTACTTATTTCTCCCGATGCAGAAAATGAAAGGTGCGGGGTTATTAAAATGAAGAGCTCAGGGTTGTTTCCTCCTTTTCGCATTTGCTTTTTCCTTGTCTCTATTTGTGTGCCCCATCCCGTGCAGCCAGAGCCTTTCACAGGCTCTTTTATTTGCCCAAAACACCTGACACACGGCTCCGGGAGGCTCTTTCTGTAGTGTGGGCTCCAAGCCCTGCCAGGAGGGATGGCCCCGCTCTGAAACACGCTCGGACAAGGTTGATGGAGAGCGAGAATTAACAGTGATGGGGAAAAGGGGAAATTTGGATTAACCCCAGAGATATTGCTAATCCTGACTAGGAAATAATAATAGTAATAATAATAACAATAATAATAATAATAATAATAATAATAATGAGGATGATGAGGATGATGATGACGATGATGATGATGATGATACCACCACAGATATAATAATAAAAAAGCCAGGATAAGAGGGAGGAAGACCTAAGAGGGAGGTCATCCTTCTCCCAGCCTCATCACCACCTCCTTCACCCTGCAACCCTCTTCCCTTTCTAGAGGGGGTCTGCACAACCCGAAAGCGGCCCCTTCTCCCCTCCATGCAGGGTGATAAGGAGATTGCTCTGCCCGCTCTGCTTCCCCGACTTCCCCCCTTCCCCTCGCCCCCTTCCCAACATCCTGTCAAGCAATAGGCTGTAAAATAGTTATCCAGCCCAGCACACAGGCAAGTGCCGTTTGAGAGTAATTTCTGCCCCGAGCACTTGGCCGGGGGCAAAGCAAGCGTGCTCTCTAACTGATCAACCTGGATATTTCATTATTCATTAATTTACTGTTTAACCAAATCCCACTCATTATCAGAGGCAACGCTTGGCAGAGCCCAGCGAACAGTAGCAGTTGGTGTCAGGCGTGGAGAATTGGCCCATTTGATCCTGGGCTGTTTTATTATTCAACACCACTGACTGAGAAAAAGGCCCATGAATAATAAAGAGCCAAAGCGTGTTTGAACTGAGAAGCATGACACAGCCTTACAAAACAGCAGTTAGGAAATTAAAGGCGAGGTGGCCCAGGCTTTGCATTTTTTATTCTCACTGTGGGCACAGGCATTGGGATTCCACATTTTTGTTGCTCCTGTGTTTATTGTTGTCACTGTTACTATTTTCCCACAAGCTGTTTGAGAGGTGTGAACCCAAAATGTGGATTGGGATCTTTTTTGTTGCAAAGTTTCTCTCTCTACTCTATCCTGATAATAGTTTTTGTTTTAATAATGACATGTGTTGTGCTGCATGATTTTTCTCCCTTCCTCTACTCCATAGGAAATGAGCCCACTACAAACATCAGACATGGATCATTTTGGGTGTAAATCCACAAAAACCCTCTCAAGAGAAAGTTAATTGAGCACTGTGATGCCAGTGGTGCCACAGAAACTCTGCTGAGATCCCGATGGACCCTCAGGGCTGGGTCTAGTCTTAGACAATCAAGCCTCCAGAAAAATTCTACTCTGAAGGTATTTTTCATATTTTGATGAAAAATCAAAATAGGCAGTGATGGATCATCAGCTGAAAAGCAGAATGCACCTTCTAGAGAGTGACAATTAAATTTTTTTTAATGTTCCCAGCAAATGATTGAATTGTAATCCTTACCATCACCATAAAGATTTTCATTCTTTGGAACCCAGATCTTTGCCCCTGTCCTTAACCTTGACTTAAGTATGGCAAAACCTCACTGGTTTTATCTTAGTTACATCAGGATTGCATTTTCCAAAATGTTTCTATTTCTGTAGGATGTGTGAGAGTGGTGACTATGGAGTGCTGGCACTTAGCATGGCTTTAAAATAGTGGTGGTAAAAAGATGGGGTCCTGATAAAGATGGAGGAGCAAGCAACCAACAGCAGCTTGGAAAAATGTTGATTAAAATGCCTCTGACTTATAAAAGTCATACAAGAACATTGCAGCGAGACAACTTATCTGAATCAACCTAGAGTATTCACAGCAGCCAAACCTGAATCTCATCCTCTTCAAACACAAGAACTTTGCAAGGCATTTGGACAAAATATTCTTACTGCCTTGTCATTGTGATCTTTGTTGATTATGACAATGCTGGGGTGAAATACTTTCTAATTGTTCTATGTTGCATTATAATTTCTGTTATATCTTTAAAGTTATAGGGTTGTGGCAAAAATTCTGGCTTTTAATCTTTCCACGAGGACATGGCAGGATGCATTTAACCCTCCATATTTTTATAACCTCCTTCTGTTGTTTTTGCCAAAGATTATGTCAGGAGCAGCCATGGTATTTCAATTCCTGCATGGAATGCTGGGCATAGCCCACAGTGATGGGTGTGGAACAGGGGTGCCATCCCCATGACACTGATACAGGTGTGTCCCTTCTCTGTGGTTTGCATCTCTTCAGAACTGGACAGTCCTGAAGATGTTTGGATGATGAAAAGAGGTTGCTCCCTCTTTTTGTGTCCCTCCTTACCTGCTCTTCTCTGCTCTCCTGCCCCTCTGAGACACACAGAAATGGGATTTCTGATGGGTGGTAGATGTGCAGGGAATGATAATCATAATGCCAAATACAGATTATCTGCACATGTTAGTTCTAGTCAAGATCAACAAAGACCTCCTAAATGATTTAGAGTTACTTGATGCGGATCAATTGTTTATTTAATAAAATGTGGCCAATTCTACCCCACACCACATGTCTTGTTTTATTTGTGGCCTGGCTTCCTGCAAAGGCATTTTTGAACAGGCCATGTGTATCCTATTGTGGTGGCAGGCACTTATCCATAGACTCTGTCTCGTCCTGCAGGGCTTTTTAGGTTTGGATGGTTTTGGTTATGTTCTTTTTCTTTTCTCGTTCTTCTTTTTCCTTTCCCCCATCAGCTGCCACTACTTCTAGGAGTGAATTTTGTTGGGATCTTGTCCTGATTAATAAAAACTGCAGTCCAAGTCTCTGTCAGAAATATACAATTGGAAATTTGGCTTCTTAGTCAGAATTTTTCCTTATCTTCCTAAATCAAACCTACTTTAGAAATCACCTCAGATTCTCAGAGCTTCCTCTTAAGTCTGGCTCAGACTGACTGTGGGTTTTAAATACTGAAAAAAATAGTGTGATGTCTGTGCACGTGGGTGCACATGGGTTGGTACAGATAAGCTTTCTCTCTTTATGCCTCTGAAGTGTCTGAACACAACATTTTCTTCTATCTGCTTTTCTTCCTGATCTTTTATTGATATTCATGGCTGTGGTTAGTGTTCCTGGAATCGAATGCATCTGGTGAATCCAGTCCCATTGCCTCGCAGATTTCTTGTTAACATTTGTGTGGGCTTCACACACCCCTGAGGTGGGTCTTGTCTTCATGAAGGCATGATAAGCTTAAGAGTGAGGCCATAGAGGCAAGGAATCATGGAATGGTTTGGGTTGGAAGTGGCCCCTGCCATGGGCAGGGAATGTTCCACCATGTTACTGGGAGTCCCATCCAACCTGGCCTTGGACACCTCTGGGTCTATGGTCACTGAAAATCCCTTTTGCTGAATTTGGGAGAAGAAGGATTTCACCTGCTCATCACCAACTGCTCAGGAAGGCCACACAGCCATGCAGAAGGGATTATTTGTATGGACCACCTCAGGTGCCTGCAGGCTGCTTGGTGAGTTCTTGTCCTTGTGCCAGGGAACATCAGGAATTTGCTTTCATAACATTCCCAGGGATGTAACAGGGGATTGAGGAGGTGACTATATTCCTCTGTAAGAAACTCTATCACTCTCCCTAGATGGAAGATACAGCCTGAATTTACAGTGGTGGCACTGCCTTTTATTTCAAGTACACTGCATTTTGCATAATGGTGCCTTGGTTTAAAGTCCTGCCAGAAACCAAAATAAAAACCACCACTTCATACATTCTTCAGGAGTATAAAATAGGGATTCAAGGTGATTTTCTGAGAGGGCAACAGTCCACAGAACAAGTCTTTCTGTTCCTCAGTAAGAAGTGGGTGCTCTTTGTGTCACTGAAAGAAAAATTAAAAAAAACCCCACTCCACTGTCAGAATGAAAGAAGAAACCTGGTGTTTCCATGTGTGCATGGATGTGACGAGCAGACGTGCATCCCAGGGAGGGCTGTTGAGCATAAGTGGATTTGAATGCCAGGGGAGGATTGTAGGTGCAGAGCTGCAGGTTTAATCACATCTGATGATAATTGACTGTGGGGGGAGGTGGGCACAGGCCATGGTGTAACTGGATGGGGAGTGTGAGGGTGTGATTGTAATTAAGTGTGTGTGTAACACTCTGGACATAACTGGATGTGAGTGCCAGGAGTTGGGCACGTAACCCAAAGTGAAAGTGTCGGAGTGAGTCCATGTTAGTGCGGGCAGGAGGGCATGATTGAAGCTGAAGGTCAGCGTGTGAGTGTGTGTGTGTGATGGAGCTGTGTGTGAGCAGAGAACTCCTGGTGTTAGGAACAAGGGCTACAAAACCAGTGGATGCAATTAATGAACCCAGTAGTGAACAGTCTACAAAACATTGACTTCTTGTCTAATAAAATACTGCATGTTTTTCCCCCCCCAGTTTATTCTCTCAGTGCATAGGTTTTTGTAAATGCACAGTTTAATCTGTGAGTTTACTGCAGGAAAATTTGCACAAACAAGGAATTTCCAATGACTGTTAGAGGATATTTTTGTCAGAGGTACTTGAAGATCCTGTTTTTTTTCATGTGTAACATGTGTTTCTGAGACCTGCATTAATCCAATCAAGGCAAAGAGCTAGCACATCATAAACTATATGTAAAATCAAAACTAATTATCACAGCTTGATTTTCATGTATCAAACACGTACAATCAACAGCTCGTAGACCCGAGACTGAGATGCCTCCAAGAAATTATTTGGAATGTTAATTCAGATAATGACTAAACTGCAACCTTGAAGACCATGTGTGAATCAAAAAAAAAGGTGCATTAATTCAATCCTTCTTTTCCCCTCCAAACTAGTTGTGCAGCTCCAGTTGTTTGTGTGCCAGAATGATTTAAAATGATGTTACCAGCAACACACTCTTTGGCTTTTGCCAATATATGAAAGTTTCCTATTATTTTCACCTTCCATTTAACAGCTTCTCGTTGAGACAGGCACACACTTCTCTTCTCATGCCTTAGGGCTTCTTGACACTTCAGAATTTACCAGAATAGCTATTCCAGAATTCTGGAATAAAACAGGCTACATGGGGGCTTTAATTAAGCAACTACTTGGGAACCATTATCCAGAAATAGTAAATTTCCAGGAGTAGAAATCCTTTAGAGAAACAATGTGGCTGAGTGAGAGACATGGCATGGGAATTAGGAAAAAATGCTGTATTTTCTCAGTTCCACCTGAACAGCTGCTTTAACTCTCATTTTTAATGTTCATAAATGGGGATAGAGAGACATGTCCTAAAGATAAGTCCTTCAGCTAAACACTGAAGTTAATCTCACTAGATTTTACTTGACTATAAGGAGACACCTGTAAATATTTCAAAGGTTGCCTCTACATGGATAGAAAGTTCTTCCAGTGGGTACCTTGTGTCACCCTGACCTGAGTACCTAGATTGGCTAGAAGAGCATAATTTGTTTCTCATACATCTTTGTTTCTCAGTGGACTTTACAGACATCCAGAGGACACAAAGAATTTATTATAAATTGCCTTTTCTGCTTAATGATGCTCTCAATGAACCAAGAGGCTGTATCTGATAAGTTGCTAAATCAAGCAGAAGTAAGTGGCAAAAAGATGGTTTTTGCTAGTTAATTTATGCTGAGAAGGCTTTTGAGGTCTTTAGACAAAAAATTGCACTTCCCTAGTAGTCTTGACACTACTGCAGAATTTTCTCCTTCCTTGTGCTGTGCTTTTTTGTGTAAGGGGATTCAAGTTGTTTGACCTAGGAGGATTCAGCTTTTGAGGCCTAATAGGTAAGACATGAGCTCAAGTTTCACTGCATCTTTAGAGTCACACTTTGTTCTGACTCCATTGCAGGTGCTTGTCGTTGCTCTGATGCCACAGGAAGAGCACACAAAGTCTACCAGCAACAGAGAGTCTTTGGATGTGGTCTCCACATTTAACATTTGCCACTGTTTGTAATACAAAGACAGGTCTAGGGGGCACAGGAGCTGTCCAAAGGGAAATCAGACTCCTCTCTGTTTCCTCACTCCTGGTTTCACTTCAAATCACTTAATTGCAGCATGAGGGGGTGAGATTATTTTTTTCCTAAAGTAAGCTGGTGCTTTAAGGGGCTTTATTGGGAGATAGGGGCCTGAAATCTTTCAAGTGGAGCAGGACACTAATGCTAAATGTCCTTTTTTTCTGGGGAAAAAACAACTTTTATTTCAGGTACACTTTGAATAGAAGTGGTTATGGACTGGATGTGACATCATCTCTCATCTTTTAGGAAACATAATTGTTTTAAACCCATTTCCCTTGTCCTGTCACTATCTGTCCATGTGAAACATTTCTCTCCCTCTCTTATAAGCCCTGTTCAGAGTACTGGAAGGCTGCAATGAAGTCATCCTGAGCTTTCCTTTCTCCAGGCTGAACAACCCCAGCTCTCCCAGTCTGTCTCCACAGCCCTTTGTAGTTCTCTGATTTCTGATTAATGTTCTTCTGTGTTGTAGAAGCAAGCCCTTGGATTGTGTTCCCAGCCTTCTCTGAGCTATGAGAGTCTGAGGATTTGGATTCAGGTCTGAGCTGGGGGTGTTGAGTCACTGAGCGTGGTGTCTGCTTCAGCACCCACCCACCACTGCCACAGCCTTTGGTGACATCAGTGGCCCAAGACTGGGACCTTCAAATGTAAATTTTAAGGAATGAATCAGTGCACACTCCCATAAAGGTTCCTTTTGGAAATGACTTGATTAAAAATAACACACTTAGGAGAGGTGTTTCAGCTCCAGCCAGACCTCATTAACAGAATCACTCTTGATGTTCTCCTTGGCAAGCCTGGCTTTAGGTCTGCTTCAAACTTGTTTATGAGGTTGTTTGAGGTTTGTGTAGCACACAAGATCTCCAGTTGGAAAAGTGTCACTGCATGAGGCTGTAATCCTTGCTGTGGTCAATGTGTTGAGAGTTTTATATTTCCTGACCGCAGGATCTTTCCATAAAGTGGAGGGGGGAGGGAGATTATTGTGATTAGCCAGCTGGTTTATTAAAACTTCTGGAAGCATGGCGAAGCTTTAATGAGATTATTGCGTCCATAAATTGCAAAGTTTCTTCTGCTCTTTCTTATTATGGGGAAAAGAGAGGAACTGGCCAGACCTTTCTCAGGCCACGTGAAAGGTTATTAGAGAATGTAACTCTGGGTGTGAATGGTGGCAACGAGAGAGGGAGAGGCTTTCCTGATGCATTCCCCAGCTGAAAATTTGTGAGGTGTTTTTTCCTTTCCCCATGGTATCTGGGGATGTAAAGTGCAGGAGGATCTTCTGGCAGCCCCACCAGAAATGGGGACAGGAGTCCCTCCTTCCCTCAAATCTCCCTGGTTAACCTGCAGGGTGAAACATGAGCAAGTTTTCCCCAGGCTGGCCATGAGCCATGGTTTGAAACCAAAAATTGCATTTGTAGACCTCGTTTTGGCAGGGTCCTGAAGCACCTACACAACAGTCTGAGTGTGACTTCAGCCTGGTCTGGCTGTGTCCCCAGCCAGAGGCACACCAGGCTCCCTTTTCACCTTGTGAGATCGATGTAGCAGCAGTTTTCACATGAGAACAACAACGTTTAGCATTTGTGTAGAGCAACACCTTTTTAGCTTGCTTTTAAGCATCAACTCACTCATTGCTCTGCCAGGCAGCAGAATGACATGATGCAGTGCACAAGGAAGAGTTGAAGTGTGACCTGAATTTGAGGAAAAGCACTAGTAAGGTCAGCTGTAAGGATTACTTGGCCTTTCTGTCTTGATTTCTCTTTCTTTCTACTAACGTAAAATTAAATGTGAAAAAATTACAGGCTATTCTAGTAATTTCTGAATCGTCTCAATTTGTTAATTATGTTATTATAGATCTTAATTTTTCCCAATTTTCATTGTTCTACCCTCTTTTTTTTTTTTAAATCAGACTAATTTTTTATTTGCTTTCACATTCTATTTTTTTTTAATCATAGTGGCATTTAGCCAACTGTCATTTTGCTTGAAGATGTGGAAGGAACATCAGAAAAGCTTCACACAAAAGAAGAAAAATATGCCAGGTTTTGTCCATTCAGTTGAGCCTTCCTGGACTTCAGGAAAAAAAGGCAAAAAAAGGATTCAAACAGTGGGAAACTCAAATATTTGTAACATAAGGAGTTATAAGTCCATCCTCCACAGCAGACAGCTTGGAGCTATCAGACCCCACTTCCTTGGCATCTGGCCCAAATGGCACAATCGAGTCATATCAGTATCCATATGGGGCAGATTATTCTTCATTTGGGTGACTTTGATGCAAAAATAGACAATATCACACCTTCTGGTGTCAGGCTGCAGCACACAATGCTTCTATATCCACCTCTTTACAATCACACCAATAAATGTGTTTTTTTGGAACAAATCAGGAGGGGAAATGGTAAGACCCTTCGGTAGATACCCTCTGTATATCCCAAGGTGCTACAGGTCCTAGGAGCCTTGCTAATAAATTTAAAACCCTGATTAAACATTTCTAAAAGAAACTAGTGTGTGGTCTGTTTTATAATGAGAGTAATAAAAATCACTGGCCCAAATTTATCTTTAATAAATGCAGGGCCAGAGGAGAATCCTAATTTTTAGTTGTTACTGTAGCAAATATTTTCATTTTTTTCTGCATTGGCTCAGTGATTTCTGTTTATTTGTAACATAAATGAAGGGGAAATGATGTAGTTAAATGAATAAACTATATAAATACAGGCATTATAAAGACACAGGGTTGGCTATTAAAGTACTCAGAGAAGTAGTTATGAAGTCTAATTCAGGTTTTATTTCAATCAGGAGCAAAATTATAACTGATATAGTAGAAAAAGGGCCTAGCCATAATTTTTTCAGTGCTGTCCACTGTAAAGTAATTGATTACATTTTTGGCCTTTTGATGCAACACAGAATATTCCTTAAATTTTCATAGCAAAGCACCCAGTCATGCATTTGAGATAGGCTAAAACCAATGTGACACAGGATCTCCTTCAAGGATGTGATTTTATTAGTCTTGTTTAAATAACTTTAATTGTAGTACCTATATGGGAAAAAAAAGCAAATTTTGGAAGTATTCAAGTCAAATTCTGATGATAACCACATAGGGCCAATTTGTTAGTAGGCAGAAACACCCACAGGTGGACTTCCTGCAGCTGAGGAAAGCTGATGGGCAGGAGCACTTTATCTTGCCTGCTTTGACATATTTGTACTGGACAAGACCTTCAGCATCTTTATCCCTTTCAGGAATAAACCTACTTGGTTCTACACTGTGCAGTATCCAAGAAACTGCAGACTTTCCCTACCTCTTATCCAACTGCATCCAGGCATCCAGCTTATTTCAAGGGGACTGAGACATAAAGTGATAGACTGCCAGCAGAGGTGACACGGCACTTCTACATCAGGGATATCTCATACAGAAACTGTTGATAATTCAGATTGTTTGTTTCAGCTGGCCTTGAGCTGACACAGAAGGGTAAATTTGCTGATCCTTCTACATAAAATCTCTGTGCAAAGAAGGGATCCATGTACTTGCATGGATGTGATTTAGAAAAGTCACTTCAAGATATTAGCCATGGTGTCATAGGACAGTTTGTCTTGGAAGAGACCTTAAATCTCATCTCAATACACCCCACTGCCATGTGCAGGGACAACTTCCACTCTCACAGGTTGCTCCAAGACCTTTCCAGTCTGGCCTTGGACACTTCCAGGGATCCTGGGGCAGCCACCACTTCTCTGGACACCATGTGCCAGGGCCCCACCACCCTCACAGGGAAGAATTTATCCCTGTATTTGATCTAACCCTGCCTTCTGTCAGTGGGAAGCCATCTCCCCTTGTTCTGTCACTCCAGCCCTTGTCCGAAGTCCCTCTCCAGCTCTCTTGGAGCCCCTTTAGGCATTGGAAGGTGCTCTAAGTTCTCCCCAGAGACCTTAGAAATGATCTAGGTTTTCAGTGGAGCCGTTTGCATGGCACAGAATAGGAAACATCCTGTGCTTGTGGCAGTTTTGTTTGTAACCTACTGTAGACACAGCCAAGCTTTGAGACTCATTCCTGAGCCTGGGAAGCAGTGAGGAGACCTTTTAGCTTGCATGGGAAAATCTCTTAACACTTTTGTTTGGCCAAAAGGCCATTAATCACAAGGAACCCTGTGACTGTTGTTATACGCAGGGACGGGGTCTGATGTTAAGGCGAGGAAAAACATACCCAAATTTTCACTTGCAAAAAATGATGCAGAGGTTAGAATCATAGAATATCCTGAGCTGAAAGGGACTAACAAAGATTATCAAGTCCAGTTCCTAAGGTTTGTTTATTTAGAGAGCTACCACAAGATATTTCTGATTCAAAATGATAACTATATCATGAAGATGGAAAAGTTCTGCCTCCATCCCCTCCTCACCATGACCTCCAGTACTCACCTGTACAAAACTTAAGCAGTCTGTGTCCTACAAACAGAAGCAGCATGTGGCAGAGCAGCAAATTAGTGGGTTAGAAACCTTCAAGAATAAGACATGAGGCAGGAATAACCTTGAATCACCAAGTCCAATCTGCTGGTGCAGGACGAGGAGTCCAAGGGGTTTTCAAAGGACGTTTCTCAGCAGGAGTTGCAGATACCCAGAGTTCCATCTTCACCTCACTGTGTTCTGGCCCCACACAACACTGGGGGTTCTTGTTATTGCAGATTATGAGGGTCAGGTGATGTTAAAGACAGGGCTTTTTCCCCCCACCTGCAATTATCAGGCTTCCAGGGAAGTTCTGCATGTGGACACCAATTCCCTGCCAAAGACAATTATATTCTCTCCAAATTCTCAGCGCATTTTTGGTGGGCAAATAAAGCCAATGTCTCTGATTGCCCATAACATTTCATTGTTTTATTAAATCACCACGGCAGCAGTGGTTGTCTCACAACAGAAAGCTTTTGCACAAGGAAAAGGTGTCTGGATCAACGTATCCAGGGTGTGTGTACCCTCCAGGCAAAGGAATCACTGGTCACTCTGTGAGACTGCCTGGTCTTGTCCAGGACTGTAGATCTGCATGTAATACATGTTAAAGCCCAAAAGCTCCATCCCTTCCTCCATCTCTAACAGCACAAAATTATTCCACAAGTTTCTAGTTTTGCTAATTGGCTGCAGCTCTGTAATTATGAGATAACCGCTCCAAATGAAATATTTGGGATTGAGTTTGAAATATTGTCTCTTCCTGCCTGCCTGGGGGATTTATGCAAATGCAGAAAAAAAAAACAACCCTCTACCCTAAGTCAAAAGATTCTGTGGTCTTATCCACCTCTTCCAGGACTTTATGAGCAGGAAGGAAGGTTAGGGCAGTTTTTCATTTCCTATGCGAATGTCAGAACTTGGAACAATAATGGGATCTGGAATTGCTCTTTAATAAAAAGTATGTTGGGATTATCAGTAGAATGGAAGGGAAATGCACCAGGTGAGATAGGAGATACAAAAATAATTTTCCTGTTACAAAGTAGTTTTCTCCCTTTAAATGGCATGAAGGGCCAATCTGTTTAGTATCCAAGTAAGCTATTTATCTGGTAATTTATTTTCCTGTAAAAAAAAATAAAAACTCCATCTGATATTATTAGGATATGAACAAAGAGTGTATGTATTTTCTTCTTTTTTTCTTCTGTCTTTGGGTTTTTGTTTTGGTTTATTTTTGTCTTTGTATGGATTTTTTTGTTTTTTTTGGTTTTGTTTGTTTTTCTTTCTGGCTTCAAATGATGATAAAAGCTGATTATTTTAACTGTGCATCTGACAGCCACTGTCCATAGATCAGAAGCACAAGCTATAGATTAGAACATTTATAAGGCTCAACAGACAAGAAGTTAATTTTAAGTGTGAACTTTAAAAGATTCAGGTGACTTTAGTTTGGAAGAAGAAATGAGAGTGGTTCAAAATTTTACATGACTTAAGTATCCCAGAACAAGACAGCTACAGCACCTGGGGGAAGGTGATTTAAAAATAACTCTCAAGTATATAAAATTAATAATAATTTTGTAAGGCTTTTATTTCCAACAACTTGCCCTAGTCTGAGCAATGTGTACAAGTGGAAGGTGTTGCTGCCTATGGCAGGGGATTTGGAACTGGATGAGCTTTAATGACCCTTCCAACTAAAACCATTCCATGATTCCATGAGTAGTTAATACAAAACATATTCCATGCCTGGAATTCAATGCAGAAATTTGGAGATTTTGTCAATTTCCCTGTTCATATGTAATCAAATGCCATAAAATGCTTGCATGTTGCATTACACGTGAAATACAGTTAATTTATATATATAGTGTGTATGTGCATATATATGCACATATACATGTGTTTAAACAGGGAAAGAGGAGAATGACAGTAAATCATTGTTGGAGAAAAAGAGATGCACTTGAAATCAAAACTTGCTTCTGGGAAGCATAAATATGAAAAACCAGTATTTGTTACTGCAGCAACACTCATGATGAGATTTTCAAAGGAATCCTGAATATCTTGGGGGGAGGTGAGTCTCATAGAATGTCACATGTCTAAATGTCAGCTTCCACATCCAAGCTGGTTGTCTAAGCTGTTGATCATCTCTCAGTAATCAATGGAAGCAGACAGGATCCTCTAGAGAGCAGCTCATCTCACTTAGTGGGATGGATTAGGCTATTTCTGGAGGTTTGTGTCTCTCTCCACTGGCTGTAAGAGGAACTGATGAAACACTGTAGATGAATGTCTGACTTTCTGATGGTTAAAGCTGGGTGAGACAAATTCATTCTTCCTGTGGTGAACACCTCCAATCTGAATAAATTTCTGCAGCATTTGAGATTCATTACTTTAGATTGCTAATCTAAATATTAAGAAGCCAAAGGCTTCGACCTGTTCAGACTTTGGTACACCTGAAGTTTTTAAGCATTATTTATGTTGCCACAGTGTCCTCCATCATCTGTTCTTTGCTGCCATTATTACGCAAAATCTTGGAGCAGGAGGCCAATTCCCACCCCTTGGATAATACCTAAATTCTATTGCCTGTATTTTGCCACTGACAGATGAAGCCAAGCAAGCAAATAAAGTGTCACTTAGAGATAAAGGGAAGTGGTTTTCAGTTAGAGGTAAAGGCACTTCAGTGGTTTTATTTTCAGCATACAGGTGCCTATGGCTCTCCAAATATTAAATATCTTGCTATGGTAAGTAGCAAACACTATCAGTGGAGAAGAGGGTGCCAGCTCCCACTTATATTTAATTTTAATCAGAAACCCCAAAAAGTTAAAGCGGAGACGATAAATGTAGGTGGTTTTGTTCCACCCCTGACCCTGCACTCGCAGCTGTAGCCAAGTTTATGAAACTCCTCGCACCTTCCCACCTCTCATTTATCCCTAAATGGTACCTGAGGCTGTTGTGCCTGGTCCATCGTGTCAGGTGTCCAAGCCAGGCTTGCTCAGGCTGTTCCTAACTCTGCCAGAGTGAGTTCAACTAAAACATCATGGTCCTGAAGAACACATGCTTTGCTTTGCCCAGAAGGCATCTTACACATCAAAATCTATTCTAGAGCAGGGGATCTGGGGCAAAGGAGGAAAATGAATGAAATAGGGACTTATCCTTCATTCCTAACATGAGGCACAGGCTGTTCTGCAGGGAGGAATGCAAATTTTATGGGACTAGGGAAAAAAGAGGCAAAATTACTTTGCAGATGGCTTGTGTGCTGGGATGGAAGACTCCTGCTCCTGTCATCATGTATGCACTGTTAACTGAAAAGTAAAACATGCACACAGTCCCTGGAGAGCTCTTTGTCAGTCCTGATCGTGCCAGTTGACTCATCAGGGAGCTGAAATGTCATCATTTGGGTTACTCCATCAAGTGAGTACCTGCTGCTTTCTGTGGTGCCTCTTTTGGGTGTTCACAATAAATGAACTGGATAAGATTCTAAGATGTCATTCCAAGTACAGAGGATCACAGGCTCCATCCACCCTTTACAGACCTTGAGCTAAGTGCTTCATCTTTTTTAATAACAGAATAATTAGGACACTTCAAAAAGATCCACTTAAACTTTATTCATTCATGTTTGGAAGTAGCTAAACCAAAATCAGAAATGTGCCATTGGTATGACATAAATGCAAGCAAGGTCACAAAGAATTACAAAATCTGATTTTAAGCTCCGCTATGCCTTTATGATAATTTTCATGCAAATCATCCAGGATACTTCACTTCTATTGGGTATCTGCTGAAGCTGTAATATTTTCAGTGTGTTACTCCCAGGTCCTAGATTTTTTGGCTGTGCACACACACTCACTGTTAATGAAATCAAATGGCTACAGGGGATTCCATGTCTTAAACTTAATAATGGGTAAGAGTTAAAGTAAACAGTGACTTAACACTGGTGCAAAGTCTCTGGCATGGACATGCCAATGGTGAGCTGAGCTCAGCACAGACATTAGTATTATCTGGTCAGTTCCTGTACAGGCAGAGAAGGGAAAACCCATTTTGTCCTCACCCTCTTCTCTTCCTCCCCTCAACCTCACCCCTACTGCACCTGTGAAGTCTCAGAGTGCTTTTCTTCCTTCGTTTTTCCTTCTTCCCTTTTCAACTCTCCAGCTGCTGCTGAAAAGGGAATTTCCAAAGCATCCAGGATCCCAAGAGCAGCATGCTAGGAATAAATAGCACAAAGACAAGTCATTCCATGGCAAATACCACTCAGTAGGAAGCAGAAAAGCTGAAGCAGTAAGTATGCCAGTAATTCTAATCAATATGCCCTCTTTGCATGTCAGGCTACAAATGCAGAACAAAGTTGGTTAAAATGCATGTCCTGGGACATTTTAACATCTGGAACTTTTTATGTATTCATGAAGATTGTGAGTCAGATTCAAAAAGCTGTTTAAGCAAGTGTGTTGATACACATAAGGTTTACTGTATATATAGAAAAAAAGCGGCATTGTTAACATGTTTTTTTGTATCCCTGCCAACCTCCTGCCAACTGGGGATGGAGTGTAGGTTGTTGGCATGGATTCCTAAATCCCTCATTGGAATGGAAACTTCCCAGTGCTGGTTCAAAGGTTAGCTGGTTGTTTGATTTAAGCCAAGCAGCCTTAGAATACAGGGATTTATTTTTTCATCGAAACGAGCGTTTATGTTGCTAATTGTCACATTTGGTTTTGGTTGTTACTGGAGATGTTTATTTGGGCTTGAAACAAGTGGTCTGGTTGACTTGGTACTAAAAGAGCCTGATTTAATTTGGGTAAGAATTGCATTCAGTAGCTGATTGTTTTTGAAGGGATTAAGATCTCTTCATGCTGGTTGGGTATAGATTGGACTCCTAGTCCTGTTTAATCAACAAGAAAACTGCTTTAGGATGGAGTGAAGCACTGTGTGGAGGTTCCTACTTCTTTGGTATTGAATCCATACACAGAAACTGGAAGACTGGTTTGGTCCAAGTGCTTAACACTGACTTTAGAGTCATCTTTAATAGGTGTTAGTGAGACGAGTTTCAACTGTCCCTCAGAGATAGAAATACCTCAAATCTATTGAGAAATTTCCAGTTTTTTAGGAAATGAAATTTGTTTCCAAATCTCTTTTGGCTTTAATAAATGGGAGTGAAGTGTCTATTTATTTCAAAACAATGTACTTTGTGGAGTGTGAAGCTGCACTTCATTTTATGTTTCAGATATTCACAGCTAACTGGTCAAAAGAGTTGGGATGAAAAACTGAAGCCTGGGCCCTGTGGTACACTATGAAAGTCTTTCCTGGCACAAAGCAGGAGGCAAAAAGATTTCCTTTTTCCCCCCATTTCTTCACCAATCATAAGGGACTCCATACTTTAGGGAACCCACCAGGTAGTTTTCTATCCAAGAGAAAGAATCTGAGCTATATTGAATCAATAAGTCAATCAATCAATCAATCAATCAATCAATAACTATAAAGGACTGTGAGATTTGTAAGGATTCAAGGCAAAAAAATATTAATACTTAGGTATATAGCAACCATAAAGATAATGCACATGTAGAAATAATATTTTATGAATGTGTTTGCAGTATCCTCACTTAATGCCCATTTGGTTTGATCGCTCTTAAAAAACCCTTGAGACAAAATGTTATGTTGTGTTAGCTCCTTGTAGACCCATAAAATTTTCAATATAATTCATTAATTATTTTATTTTTTATCTTTAAAAAACCAGTTTTCCATTAACAAATATCTTATTGTAAATATCCTGTCAGAAGATGCTTGCAGCCAGGTTTTTGGTTAGAATGAAGGTGTTAAATTATGCCTCAGTGCTTTTTTTCAGATGGAATGTAGGCGTTTATAGTTTCAAAGTCTAAATTTAGGGATGTTGTAATGGATTCCCTTAGTATGCAGTAGGGAAGACAGGTAATTCTGAGATCAATAGACCTAAAATATGCATTTAAAATATCTGAGATTAAAGACTTGCTGAAAGAGTCTATTTTTCTTAGTTGGGAAATTTAAAATTTTAATTGCAAGTAACCACTACACCTTTAGGAGTGTGAACATGACTAAAGCAATGAAGACTTTAAACACACTCAGGTAAGATGAATCCCACCCATGACTTCCAGTTTTTAAAATGAGACAATACAAGGGATTTCTTTATTTGATCATGTTTGAGTCACAATAGTTACTTAAGTCTTCTCACCATAGAATCTGAACAAAGTTCAGTGTAGTTAAGTTCACAACTGGATGCCAATAAGTCAAATAAGTTCTATGGAAATTAAAATGTAGTAAGAATTTTGACCCAACATCCAATTTGATACCACAAAGAAAGACAATGATACAGGAAAGGGATGGATTTCAGCCTGTTCTTAACTCGAGACACATTCCCGTCCCTGAGGGTGTTCAAGGCCAGGTTGGACGTGGCTTTGAGTTTGAAGGGAGTTTAAAGATGATCTTTTTTCAAACCCCTGATGTGGGCACGGCGTCTTCACTAGACTGGGTTTAACTTATCTTCAGTTGGGCAGCTAAAATCAAGGTACACTGATGACTTGGGTTAGTGACTCACACATTGGTCCTCATCCCTGTGAGATGCTCCAGGATATTTCCAATGACTATGGAGCTGTTGGGTGTGTCACAAAAGATATTTCTAAACAGAACTCTTTTGGATTGGAGGCTGCATACACCTGTTTCTTGAAGTCTTGGGCTTGAATTGTGCAAATAACATTGAAGTTTCTGTGAGAATATCATTTCTTCAGAGATTTCTTCAACATCTGCTTCTCATCCTATCACAAATGCTGCCCATCTTTGAGATGCTTTGGCATTTCCACTTCCAGTCTCAGCTTGCAACCAGCAGTAAAAGAACAGAGGAACTTGATGAAGTCTGGTTTGAGTTTAGGTGTAAAAACGATGGAGGCTCATCTGCTTTCTATCTTGTATGAATTGCTGGCTAGTCCTTCTCAGTCAAGATGTTCAAGTGTGGATTATTACATTTTTGAGGAGATTGTATAGGGGCCTAGGATAGGGACTGGGTTAAAAGAGCCAGGAGAACCTTCTCTCTATGTCTCCTCTATAAATCTCTCATTATCAAAATAATGTCTTGTTTGTGGTCTTGGATGTCTCTGCCTTGAATGAGTCATATTTCTTTTGATACAGATGATTCATATCACTTGTACAGCCCAGGCTTGATCTGCAGAAAAGCTTAGCAATAGAAAAGCTATAGCAAATAGGCTCTGCACATGCTCCCAGTTTCTGATAATGAGCCTTTATTTAATTAAGCTTCATATCTGTCTCATGAGGTAATAATTATTATTCTACAAGTTGTACTTGATTATAGAAAATAAAGAGCCCACAGATACTGAGATGGATGAAAGTGATGGGAGGTGTAATTGTAAAGATCTGGATTCAGAAGTGTCTCCCTTACTACTGCTCCTAAACAGACAAAGACTAATGCAAATTGTAGACAAAAATTCAACACAGGCAACAAGTGTCTGTTTGCTCTCAAACTGTATGGCTATGGTTTCTTAGGCTGCTTCTTTCAAGGGATAATAATCCCTCTCTTCCTCTGCCAGTGATCAGGATTGTCCAGCACTTAAAGTGGGAGGAAAGGGATGTTTTTCAATTTAGACTTTGTGGTTTCTGCACTCTTGCAGCACACAGCTAAGATCAAGTATGGTTTCTGCATGTGGAGGAGCTACCAATGGTGCAATTTAACAGGATTCAGCCTCCAAAAGCTGTAAATATGTTTGGGGTGAAAGAAGTTGTGAATGAAACCCAGATGAAGGGATGTGTAGTTAAGGAGTTATTTGAGACAGCTTGCCAATTATGACCCTCTTTGGTTCTCCTTCAGCAATATGATCTCCACAGCTGGCAAGTAAAGATGTGTATCTTTTTGTCTTTCACTTTGGACCTGAAATCAAACAATGAAAACAGTTTTACCTTAAAAACCACTGAACAATAAAAAAAAGAAAAAAAAACTAATAATGTGTTAATTGTATCCCTTGTGTAAAACCAGTTAAAATCATAAGCACCCATGAAAGCCCTGCTCCTTCCTACTTTAGAAAATTTATTTTTGTTTTCTTCTCCAACTGTTTATTTTACACCATTAAAACAAAAATAAATTAGCCTGCAAAGTCTAACACCATTTGATTTCTTTACAATTGCTCTGATGTACCTGCAGTTAGATCCAATATTAGATTTCACCCTATTCATTATGACACCTTCAAAGATCAAATAAAAAAGAAATAATTTTAAAATAAGAACAGAAATAAGATACCTAAGTGATGTTTGATAGTATCACAGGAAGAGAAAAGGGCTTACTGAAAACCAAGCTGTCCTGTCTATTCAGACACCTAAGCTGGTTTGCACCTATGGTTATTTTCATGAAAGAACTTAGAAAAGATGCCTAATCTTTCCATGCCAGTATTTCCATATCTAAGTGGGTACTTGGAAATAAACAAATTATGAGATGACACATCAGATAATTTCTATGAAACATAACAATGCTAACCAAGTAAATAGGAAAAAAAATGCTAAAAGAGAGGAAGTAAAAACTCACCAACCCTTATTTCATTGTAGACCTTCTGTTCTGAAATGCTACCTTTAATGCAGTGCACTATTAGCTCATAAAAACATGGAATTGTTTAGGGTGAAAAAGATTCTAAGGCCATTGATTCCAATCCTTCCCCCAGCACTGCCAAATTCACCACATGTTCCCAAGGGCCACATCTACACATCTTAAAGGGCTTAAAGCCCTTCCAGGGATGGTGGCTCCACCACTGCCCTGTACAGCCCGTTCTAGACCTTGAATAGCTTTCCTACTGCTGTTGGCTTTAGGTGGGAACCATTCAGAGACAGTGGTCTCAGGTAGAACCCCAAACTGGAAAGGCAGCTGATCTTGCAATAACTGGATATACATATAAACAGGAAGTTGGTGCTTGGTTTGAAGATCATTGAAATTCATTTTTCTGTAGAGCTGTGATCACCTGCTTGATTACATGGGCTAAATTGGGTTTTGCAATGCAGTCCCTTTCTTACCAACAGGCACATCACAGTCATCGGACTCCATCACATTGTCAATATAGAGTCATACTGATTCCAGTGAAATAGATGTAAAGCCCTTTTTCTTCTAGCTGTAGGTTCACAGAAATATCTCAGAAGGAGCTGACAGACTGGAAATTTGCAGAGATATTGTGTCTGTTTGCATGGATAAGCAGAGATTAATTTTCCAGGTCACCATCCTTTTGCAAAATATACGAGTCTTGTTCAAAAGAAAAAACAAAACAAAACAAAACAAAACAAAAACCACCAAAAATTAAAACCTAAAAATTCAAAGAATCTTTAAACAAAAAATCTCATAATTTTGTCAAAAAAAGCAAGTCCTAATATCAAGCTATATGTTAAATATCTAGAGAGAGATAGGGCTATAATTAATTCAGTGATAATGAGGCAATCAATACGTTGTCACTTTCTGATTAGACAAGGATAGTTACTGGATTGCCATTTATCTCCCTGCTCCCCAGTAGTCAATGCCTTTAATGAGAAGTCTACTTTTGACTCTTTGTCACTTGATGTTTCAGCTTGTTTGAACTATTAGCGCCAATTTTGTCAGGCTGGAATGTTACAGAGCGGGCTGCTAGGATACTGCAAGATTCATGGGTTTTGGATATTATACCACAGTAAAACAGCTGGAGGGGAGGGGAGAACCGGTATGGTGAGTAATGGCAAATGCATCCATCACAACAAAGAAACTTCTATCATCCCCACTGGCAAAACTGTGAGTTACTGAACTATCAAGGATCTGAGGCTGAGGTTTTTGAATGATAGCTATATATACTTTCCCCTTAGAGGAGTGATCTTGGTTTGGACTGATGATATTTGTTGCTATCAATGATGACAATGAACATCTGTGCTCGGTGGTAGCTGATTGTAATTTCTTTGCCAAACACATCTACTCACAGGACAAATAGATGCATTTTGAAATTAGCAATAAATAAGACCAAAAAACCAAGCAAGATGTGGTACTGTCCAGCCATCTTTGAAGGAATTAATTTTTTTTCCACTGACCTAGTGGCATCACTGAGTCTATTTATACCATCTCCTACATTTTAATATAAAGCTTTTTAGCAGTGAGGTACAATATTCCTATGGGGCAAAAATACTACCAAGCTATGAGCTCAGTTTGTCACAGAATAGTTGCCTTTCTTCAAAACTATATCAGTACTTGTACAAAAAGCACCAGGAAAGAACTTGTGGGACAGTTGATGTTAATGGTGAAAGTCTCTTTGACTTCAAAAAAGACAAGAGTTCATGCACTGAATACATCTCTGAGGCTGTCCCTAATTTTGGTATGCATTTGTGAATGGTTTTTGCAATAGTGAATAGAATTGAAGCACCTAAACCCAGTCAATTTGGTGTTTAGAAAGCTGAATTAGCTTAGGGTGGAGTATGAGTTGAAATTTTGAACCAACTTTGGTTCCCAACCCTTCATCTTGGTTTAATAATTTTGTTTTCATCATTATATTGCTCAATAGGTTTGGGGAAGGTAATAATAAATGATCATGTTACATAACTTTCAGATGTATGTGTAAAGTCAGACTAGATAATGGTAAGGATTTTTTATTGTCTTAACCACTTATTTGTTTAAGGCTGCAATTAACAACTATCCTCCTTTTTTCCTTCCTGTCCCAGTTTCTTAGATGTGAACTTAAAAGTCTGCAAAATGAGGGAAAGACAGAAACATGACAGAAACATTAAGCAAGCAGCAGTGAGCACATCTCAGAATGCAGAAAAAATATTAAAGGAGGACATACCCCAAAGAGGGTTCCCAGAGACAATTTCATGCTTCAATACTGGTGTCAGTGGAGCAGTTAAAACATACCACCCAAAGTGGAGCCATAATGATGAGAAGTGAACTAATACTGGGTAAGTACATAAAAACAAAAACCGGGAAGAGACACTCAAAACAAACTAGGGAATGAGGCCACTTAAAGCATCAAAGTTAAACTCAAAGATAGAAATGGTGCAGGCCCCTAGGAGGTGATGGAACTTTGCGAGGGACAACTGAACTTTTGTTCCCACCACTCAGGACCCTTGAAATCTTTTCACTCTGGGCTTTTGCAGTGAGAAGAGTCTTCAGTTCTAAGTCTTAAATACCTGAATTATTTGTATTTAAAATGCCTTAATACTACATAATGGGTTTGAAGTAGCCACAGTCTGCATCCAACATGGGCATCCAATGATGCAGGGGAAGGATGGCTGCCCTCTAAGTGGGGCCAAAGTTGATGCCTAGAATTATTTAGATTTTGTGCACCGTTGTTTCTGGACTTTGCTCCTTGTTCTCCACTAGTTTCAGAGGTACAAGATGAATAGGAACATATTTAGATATTATTTTGTGTGGGAATAAGCAAGAGAAAGGGAAGAGCATTTTCAAATAGTCACTTGTGGGTCTCTAATTTGACTCTTAGAACATATCAACTTCAAATATTGATGGGTTGATTTAGATTGTCAGTAAGCCTGAAGGATCAAGCCCTACTCACAGTGTAGAAAAATGAGAAATTTTTCTGTGTTGAATTTCTCCTCCATTGCACGTTTACTCTCACCAGCTGCATCAGGAGCTCGTGTCCCTTCATTGCCATCTTCTTTAGGTGGCAAAGGAAGTGAACTAAGGAATTCTAATGTGAGATTCCCTTTCTGAATAGTATACATAAATTTATTCTAGATAACTAAATCCTGAAACAAGCTTTTCTGAGTCATCTGAATCCATGATGCTGCTGATTTGCTGGCTACATCCCAGTCAGGTTATTAGACACTGAGCAATCTGCTCTAGTGGAAGTTGTCCCTGTCCATGGCAGGGGGAGTGAAGCTAGATGATCTTTAAGGTTCCTCCCAACCCCAACCAGTCTGTGGTCCTATAATGTGACACAGGACATATAAGAGACCTGGACTCTTTTGATTAAATATCCTACATTATCACAAGTGGCACTAGACACCCATGGCTGAGCACTTGAATCCAACTCTTAGTTAACACAGACAGTGGAGCTCGGAGAACAATTTATCCTCTTTTAATCCAGATACCTAAGCATCATCTATTCTAGGGAATAAAACACTGCCAGGACCCAAGGGTGGAAATGGTTTTGGCTTAATTAGCACAGACCGAGAAATCTTCCAAACGGAGTTTGAATCTGCCCATCTCATTTTGAAGGCTGGAAAAGTTTAAACCATACTCTGCTTAAACTGTATCTGTCGGCAAAATTACCCTCGCATGACCTTACTGACTGTACTGTTTATATCTCCACTGATGATAGGAAGAGAAACAACTCTTGCCTGCTTAGACACTGCTTGTAGGCATCAAAGTTGAGTCTCTTAATCTTGAGCTGAATCCCACCTCTGGAGAGGAATGGAAGCAGCCTGCAGCCCAGTGTTGGGGAATGGTTGTTGGAACGAGGCCATGAGTCTATGGAATACCTGTTCAACAAATCTTCTGTTTAAGACCCCAGAATCAGGCTTTTGTCTGACCTAGGAAACAGAGCTTGGGAAACAGTTTCTGTTTCGAGGCCTGGGAAACTTGTATAACGTCTGGGAACGAGATAATAAGGACAGACAAAGCCTCGAAGATATGCTCTGTCCTTGGAAGACATGACTTAGAGATGACAAACTTGGCTTAGAGAACTTAGCTACAGCTGTAACCGCACGTAGGAGAAGTAAAACAAAGACCTTTGTAAATTAACCAATCATAGCTTACTGCTGACTATGCTTGTAGAATATCCTATATAAGCTAAGGTATCTTTGAATAAAGTGGGAGCTTGCTTATAAATCATATTGATTTGGTGCTTGTCTTTCCCACCTCCCACATCAGCCCAGGGCATCAGGCACCTCTTTGGGGATGGGAATGTGAACCCAGGAGTTGGAGTCAGGATCAGGTCCAGTGAATGTAACCAGGATTAGACACAGCCAGGCAGGGCCAAGCTCAGGTCTGCAAGTGCTTCAGCTCCTGTCAAGGGTAAAACAACACTTTTATTGACCTGCTCAGTCTGGCAGATGATTGAATAAGATATTTGCTTGTCAGAGCTGTGATCTCACAGTTGCTCTTAACTGACTAAACTGCATATCTGCAGTATGAAGACCATTCACCTTAAGACACATATCCCACCTCTCTTTCATGCTGTTTGCTTGTTTAGTTGGTTGGGTTTGTGTTCTTTTGTTGTGATTGTTCTTTTTAACTGAGAAATCATCTGAATTATTTGCCTGAACTTTCATTGTCTCTTCATCTCTCTTTAGCAAGATTTGGGGATCCAGCTCAGAGTGAGGTTCCACAGCTTGGGGATCCAGCTCAGGGGGGATTCTACAACCCCAAATGATAACAGCAAGGGAAAGGGCAGAAGAGCCTTGGGTGACATGGCCAATATTTATGGGCAAATGTGCTTGGAGCAGCTAAAAGCAATGATGAGCCCCAGACTGTGGATGCAGGATGCTCACTGTGGTGGCATACAGCTGTCTCTGAGTATTCAGTAGGTCTTTTGTTATTGCTGGTATTAAGGAATTATTCAGGGAAGATAAGAAAAAGAAGGAAATAAAATCTAAAATAATTCCTCCAAAGCCAGTGTACATTTCCTAGGCAGCAGTGAGGAAAATAAAAGAAGTCTAATAATATCATTTAAGCTCTGTTGACGGAAATAGCCTCTTGTAATTATCTCAGCAATACATTCTGTCTCTTTTTTCTTTTTCTATTTACCCATTACCTTTTAACATTAAATAGCATCAGCAATAAACAGGAAAAAAATTGAGATATTTTCTATCTACAGTCACTAGCTGAGCAGAAGTGCAAATAAGCATCTCACTTTAGATTTTGAAGCTGGGATGTAATTGAATTTCAGACTTCAAATCTGCATCTGAATTTCAGTGGTTGGTCTAAGACAGATTTGAGTCTAGCTGGTGTCTGAACTTTTAGTTTAGACCCTATGAAGTGACAGTGGAAAGTATCAACTCCAAAACTCTTACCCAGTGATAATTAATGTTTATGACATGCTAATGACCTGCTGTCAAGATTAAAACATAGTTATTCAGTTTACCTTTACACTGAAAAAAGAAATTTTGATCTCTCTTCTGAGCACTAATCTGGATTGGGTGGGACAGACAGACCGTACACTGTTGTAATTGAGATCCCATGTCAATCCATTTATTTCACTGCCACTGCTGCTGATATACATTGGCAGCAAATGTTTTTCCACATCACTAAGAGATACACTTCTATTTAAGACTGATTTATTTCAAGGGAAAGGGAAATGAAGTCTTTCCATGAATACTATATATATATTAAAAAAAAAGCTTTACCTCCTTTCCCTTCTACCCCCTGCCCCCTCTCCTTTTTGTAGTGCTGAAGGTAATGAAGCAAAATTTGTTGCTACAGATCTAAACATGACAATTCGGCAATTTTTATTTCCTTAGTTCAGCTGAATTTGTTATTCTCGTACAGCCCTGTAATTGCCTTTTTTTTCCCCAGCTATTGAGTTCACACAGGTAGAAAAAAGACTGCTTTAGATCTGAACTTGATGCTGGAGGTTGTTGGGATGATTATGTAATACAACTCAAAAAAGCTTTACAAACTGTTCAAATAATAGAACATTTCTAGTACAGTGCAGGAACATAAAAGTGAAACCAAACAAACCCAAACCATTTTGCAATTACTGACAAAATCATGCACTGGCAGAAAATGTGAAAGCATAACAGGAGTGGAGAAGGTTTTTTTCCCCTCTCCTCTCTTTTCTTTCTTTTTTTGTCCTTTTTTCCCCTCTTCCTTTTTTCTTTCCCTTGCTACAAATAAAGGAAATGCATTTCAGTTTTAAACAACCTGCATACACATCCACTTCCCCTGCCTCACTGCTTTCCTTTGTATTCCTAGCACCAAGAAAAGATAAAATAACATTAGCTCCACGAGTAAATTAAATGATGGATGTTACAGTCCCCTTTTTCCAAATCTAACTCTTTAAGCCTTAGTTTAGAAGCTTAAATGTGGAATGAGAGACTATGTCCTGTTTCTCCCTGCTGGGTTCATTTAGGATAAAACCCAGGCTGTCCTGCATTTTAGTTGGAGACTTGCACACAGTGGGGGTGATTGGACTTTCTCTGCCCAAGGCACAACATATGCTACTTCCCATCACTTTAATAGGCATTAGTTCCGCAGACAGCACTGGTCAAATGTACATTATTCACAATCACTTTAATGCAAATATGCAAGGATGAGAGAGAAAATATGTCACAAAGAAAGAATCGGCCATTTCCATTCTTTTTTTGATTTTTTTCTTCTATCACAGCATCTCTTCTTTCAACACACCTGTCTGTCTGCATAGACGTGCAGACATTGTGACTTTTTTCAGAGGATTTTGGTTTTTTTTGTGGAAGGTCTCAACATTGTTGGCTGAAAGTGTTTAGATGTAAAATATCAATGCTACACTTTTACTAAAGGTGCTGTCTATTATTTTTAGCACTCACAGGACAAAGCTTTCTTTTCTTCTGTTTTGGAAGGTTTATTCTAATGATTATATTTATTATTTTTGGTCTGCTGAATCCTTTTGTGCACAAAAAGAATGACCTGTGTCTATAACAAATAAAGCTTTCTAATTAAATTATTATCACCAGAAATACATTAATATACTTCTGTTTAGATAAGAAAGGCTTCCATGTTTTTTTGCATTTACACTATGATTTCTTCACATTTATATTTTAGCTGTGTAAATAACATCTAGGGCTCTGCACTCTGCCATTGTGCTATAAAACCCTTTGTGGTACTGTGCTAAAAGGGACACTACAAAGATATTCTCAGTATCTACTTGTCTGTTTGCCAGCCCATCTTTATTTCCTTATGATGGGTCCTGGAACAGCAATGCTTCTTCTGTGAGGATCTCAGAAACCCCTAAAAATACGAATACAATTCAGCAGCTTATTCAGAATATGATGTTGCAAGTAATAATATGTAAGAATTTACCAGCTTTTATTTTTATTGTCCTTTTTTTCCCCTCTCATTTCCTTCCCAAGTGGAACACTTCACTCCCACTCCGCCCATCCATTCCTGCAATTGTCAAAGTTTTTCCAAATTATCCCACTTATGGTTGTTTCTTTCCAACCAACTTCCTACACAAATCCAATGGATATTTGGACTGAGTACCAAGCGTGAATCCAAGCTTATCAGGCCTTTGATAAAGTGGAAAGATGTTGCTGTATGGCAGCCAAAATCAATCTGGCCTTTGGCTGCCGCAGTGTTCCTTAAGAGAGAGGAATTGTTCCTCTCCACCTAATAACCAAGACCAGTAGTAAAACCTTGGCCAGACCCCAAATGGAGTAAATCAGTTCATGAACTGCATCAGCATAACCGGAATTGCCTCTCCAGGGAGGTTTCATGCCACACTGGAAGTCTCTTTATTGTGAAAAAGAGACAGAGACATTAGATCCAGAGATCTTGTGGTTGAATAAATTGAAAACTCAGTTTTCCAGCCAAAAGCTCCCTGGATCCATCAGGGTAACTTTCCAGGGGAAGCAGTTGCTACTAAAGTTTTTATTTCTTTAGTGTTGTTTATCTTTTCTAAGAAGATATTTGGCCAAAATGATGTGTTCTCTGTAAGATATTAATTATAAATAACAGAATAATTTTGTTAGACACCCACCTGTGAAACTCAAAAAGTATATTTTTAAATGGTTATATTCTCATGGGGTATTTTTGTTCAGACAATAAGGTGTTTTCTGAAGAGAAACTCTCCCTCTCTCACACACCGGGTATGCCCACAGTGTTCACTGTGCTCATTTCATTAGTGTCAAGTGATTAGGCATTAATTGCAAAATGTAACATTGCATCCAGTTTGCTTTCTAATAGGTGACTTTTAATGGCACAGTGCTGTGCCAAGGACTTCTAATTAATGCTTAATGTTGCCCTTTTAAAGGTGGAAGGAAACACAAAACAATAGGTGTGTGAGTATATTTTAAAACACTTTAAAAAGCTTTTGATAAGCTTTTATAGAATCCCTTGGAACAACAGAACTCAGTGAAGAGAGGATTAAATGATGGCAGCACGATGGACAAGACTTGGTTCTTTTGATCATTCTTTGTACTTTACTGTAACCCCCACTAAAATCAATCTAGGTTTACATCACCAGAAAGGAGAAAACAATTCTGCTTTTGTCTTTTGTTTGTCATCATATTTCAGAGTTATGCAGATGATAGTCAAGGCTAGAGCAGTGTCAAGTACCAGGGAGTCCTGGCCAGTGATGTCTGTGTTTTCCTGGCCTAGTGAAATAAATTGCATCAATTTTGCGGCGAGCAGCAACAAGGAGTAAAGTAGCAAGCATTGCATCTGGTCACTTTTAACTTCTTGGCCTAAATGAGCTCATGGCCTGTTACATCTGGATTAGCTAAGAGGTTTCTGTATAATTTCTAGTCATCTTTGTCCTCTCTGTGTGTAAAACAAGGTGTTTTATTGGATCTGTCACTACCTCGTAGAACAAAATAAAGGCCAATAAAAATAACAATTGAAATTACTATGCTCCTGCTCCTCCTCCTTTCTCTGCAGCTATTTGCTTTATTTATGTTTTTACCAATACCAGAGGATTTATATGAGTTTTTAAGAATGGTTTGGAACTAGCTAAGCATTGCTTCCCCTTGAAGCAATCACTTCATGGACCACTTTATTTACTATATAGTTCAGATGTCAGATATTTACATGGTAGGGGTTTTATTATTAATAGCTTTTTCAATTGGGAAAGCCTGTGTGCTCTGAACTTAGTAGGACTTTATCTTTTCTTACGGGTGATGAGTGATTTATGTGGACAGCTCCTATTAATGTTAATGGAAAGCAAATGTAAATCTCTCCACAGTAGATAGATAGCAATCTTGAAAAAGTGGTCCAAGCAAAACTTGTCTTTGTATGGGTCTAACTAGCAATTAGCATAAAAGATTGACATCAGCTCTAACTCAGTATTTATACAAGTACTGTTAATCTAAATACAAAATCAAATTAATCCCTTGTGTAACTCCAGTGCCTGCTTTGGAATTTCAGCACTGAAGATGTGATTTTCTCTGTGTAAGCTAAATCTAAATGCACAGGTTTTGAGGACTAGACTCTGATAGATACCCAGTTCAGTCAGGGCGGAACATTGTAAATTAAGCCAACCTATACAGCTCCTGCAAAACCATTTGAAAATTGAGATTTATAAAGGAGGCTGATAGAATTACATGCTTTTTGGGGTTAGGCATATAAAATACCATCAGGAGGATAAAATACCACCTTTCAGAGAAGTCCTTGGAGAACTAAGACAGAAAAGGCATGATTTGAAAAGGCCTTTCAGTGAAATTCTTGTAGGAAAAGAAGCCAAGACTTGGGTAGGAAAATGAAAAATATTAGAACAAAGGCATAGATTTTAATAAAAAAGTCATAAAGTTTTTACGGTTAGATTGCTTTTGCTGAGAAGTGTTTTTTTTTAAAAAATACTGCACAAAAATAATAGAATTGTTTGGGTTGGAAGGGACATTCAACCTCACCTTATTTTTACCCTCTTGCCACGGGCGGAGATACATCCCACCAGGCCAGGTTGCTCCAAACCCTGTCCAACCTGGCCTTGAGCACTTCCAAGGATGGGGATTCCAAAGCTTCTCTGAGAAATCTGTTCCAGTTTCTCACCACCTTCACACTGAAGAGTTTCTTCCTAATATCTAATCTAAATCTCCCTTTTTTCGGTTTGCAGACATTCCCACTCATCCCATCAGTCCAAGCTCTTGTCCAAAGATCCTCTCCATCTCTCTTGGTGCTCCTATAGTTATTAGAAGGGATTCTAAGGCCTCCCTGGAGCCTTCTGCTCTTGAAATACCATTATGCCTAATTTCTTACTGGAGCTACAGTTTATGTAGAACTGAGAAACCATTTCACAACATTAAGGAATGGTAAATAATAGTCAGTGTGATACTGGGAGAGAAAATCAGGCTCATGGGTGAGTTCTGCACAGCAGGACCTTGGTGTGTCCCATTCATCACTGCCTGGATCTCAAGTTTAGACCAAATTCAAGATGTAGCTATGGGACATAATAAGATATGAGCTCAAAAACTTCTCTTTAACTTCTCACACAGAGGAATAGAATGGGGGTTGTTCAGGTTGGAGAAGATAAGATTCCTGGGTGAGGGGAAATGAGTCAGAAGCAGACCCTTGTCAGAAGCTGACTGGACATGGCACTGAGCCATTCAAGGTGACCTTGCTCTGTGCACTGGGGATGGGTTAGATGATGTGGGGACATCCCTTCCAAATTCTGCTGTTCTGTGATTTTGGGAACCCTCTGGGCTCAGTTCAGTTGCCCAGACACAGAGCCAGAAGCTTTTGAGATAAATAAGGTATTGGTGCCCTGCCTAGCTTGCATTTGGTTTTCCAGGTAGGACTTAGGTTATATTTTCCAAACCCAGAGAAAATATACCCCCTTACTTTTACCCATAAATGAATGAAACTACATAAAGAGCAGCTGGCCTTGCATCTGCTTTTAGGTACATCTTGGTGCCTGTGCCAAGACAAACCAACATGCTGATGTTGAGTCCAGAAGAAACTTCATCCTGTGACTCATGACTTCTGCACCCAAAGCCTTGCCTTGGATGTGGAATGCCAATGTGTCCCATTACTGCTCTCAACCAGAGCCATCTAGTTATTGTATGGTTTTGATAATATGCAGCTGCTGTAGGTGACTGCTTGAACAGAGGTGTGGGACAAGATGATCTTCAGATGTTCCAATCTGAACAATTGTGTGATTCTGTATTCTCAAATTTTCTTCCTTAAGAGTGGAAGCCAAGCTCATGCTTCTATATAAGGATAGTAGGTGAAACCATATTTTGGAATATGGTTGATAGACCAATTGTATTGGTGTTTGTAGGGCCTGGATTATTGAAAAACATAAAAATCTGCTCATAGAAATCTCCCAAGACTCCATCTTCTTAAACTTTTCCAGAATCCAAAATCAGTGCTCTGAGATGAAGGACTTTAGTTTTCCATTCCATCCTGACTGGTGATGTTTTCAGGACTACCAAAGGCAGCAGGGATGCATCAATTGTCTCAGCCATAGCTGCCATTACTCATAATCAGGTAAGGAAATATTCCCAAGGAACATGAGGAAAATATCAGCTCAATGGGCTGAATGCAATGTGGGTCTGCTGGTCAAATGTCCTGTGTTTGACCAAGCTCAATAAAGGGTGCATAAGGACTAGTATAATGTGCCAAGTGCAGGGCACTCATTCCTAGGTAGTTCTTCCTGCTTCTGGTGAGCTGTGCCTCAGGAATCTCTGGAGTCTTTTTATTTATTAGTTTTTGGTAGAATTTTCTACCTTTTCTTACATGTCACAGCATCCTTTCATATTTTTTTTCAATAGAGAAGAAGCAAATTTACCTGAAGCAGTGATTTATTCTATATTTGAAGTTGTATTTCAAAGAGATTGTCTTCTACCTAAAAATTAATTAACTAAATAAATATAAACAGAACTAAAGAATAGTATTAAATTAGTTATCATGTTTAGTGCTCCAGTTGTTTGCTTGGTCTGCAGATGACATTTTATACCCACTGTAGTAGTGGTCATTTCTGAAATCTGGCATGTTGTACTTTCAAATGCTTATACATTAATGTGCTTTGATGCCCTTCAGACGCCTTTTTTTATAAAAGTAAAACAAGTAATTCCAGAAGTAAAAATACAAAGTAAAGCACAGTTTCAGTTTTTATTTTGACTTGACTGACATAATTGAATTGGCTGGATTGCTTCTTTTGTCTCTTTAAATACCTTTAGAAATAAGGCTGCCACAAAACACTCGAGCAATGGCAATCAGGCTGTCACAGCTGACATCCAATTGTACAAACCAGGTTCAAGAAACTTTCAGGATGAGTTTATCTCTGTTCTCCTAAACCATTTTTTAATATAAAATTTATAAAGCACAGAATTAATAATGAAAAAATTACCGGTTTATCAAATAAAGTAGCACCAATCCAGGAAAAGTTCCATGGCAGGTGAGATTCCTCCCCTGCTGCTGCTGTCTAATTCTGATAATTGTAGCATGGGAATTTGTATGTGTACTTGGTGGGCAGCCTCTCATTTCTGTCACTGGAAACTGAGAGCTCAAATCTGACTTGACATAGTTTTTGGTGCCCACCTGAGACCTTCAAGCCTGTGAGACGCCCATATGGAATTGATAGATATAACCCTGGACTTGCAGGAGAGGCATGCTTTTCTGGAGACAGCTGGATGCAGGATGAGGCTTGGGAGCCTCTCAGACCACACTGGATACCTGTGTGTGGTTAATCAAGCACTCTCAGTGTTGTCAATGGGAGTCTGGAGAACAGACACAAGCCTGAAGGCAGATGCCTACTCCTATGTAGGTCTGCAGTCAAGAATCTGAAATTTGGATGTGTTCATCTGATCTTAATGTCTAACCCATCATGATTAGTGGAGGTCCTGCCCAGACAAGTCAATGGAGCCTGGAAAGCAATTCAGTCCCACAAGAAATATCTACCTGCATTTGGTCAGGTCAACAGCTCTCTGGACTCCAGTGATGGTATCAACTAGATTTTCATCTCCTCTGACTCAAATCAGGGACAGCACAAACACACACGTGCCCTTCTGAGACCCTTAAATGTAGGGGTCTGGCTGTGAATCCCACCTACAGTTCACTGGAACAAAGTGATCATGTTTGAGCTCTCATACCAAATTAACTTGAAAAGCCTCATAAGAAGAAATGAAGGAGACTGCTAGGACTCATCACATTCCCACATGGAGATACTAATTTTGCTTTTGAATCGCATTTATCTGCTATTCCCCTCACGTCTACTCACACTGTGACAACTTATGCTGTTGAATATAAGCCTCAAGTCCCTCCCCACCCCATGGGTGAACATATCCAAATTAATTTATTTAAGCCACTAAAAAGTCCTGGGTCTTAAATTTTTTTAACAGGAGCCTGTGCTTATTCTATTAAAAAATTAATCTGCTAGGATGTCTTTAATCAGTCGAGTCACACAAAGGCAAAATAATGACACAGTAACTTTAGAGAACCTTGACTTTGAGTTGCCTTTTATAAGTATGGAAGGCAGAATAAAAAAAAAAAATCAAAAGCAGTAAAAACTTATATTATTTCTGTCAGTAGCTCCTTTTCAGAAAATGTTGTGAAAACAATCTCTGTGTGGAGGAAGCAACATACTGAGCAACAAACCTCAATCACAGGAAGTTCATTTTTTTCCTTGGCCCGTCGCCCAGTGCCATCAGAACTAATTAAAAACAGAGCCACGCTGGTAGGAAGCTCAGTGTTTGGGTTTTACAATAACGGAGTAGCAAACCAGGGGGACGTCTAATGAGAATAGTTTCCGAGTTTGTTTTCTAGCATTGGGCAACTATGTCAATTACTGGAAGTACAGCTCAGGGCCAGCAACCATGCTGAGCCACCAAAGAGGGTTATTTGCCGTACAGATTGAGCTGCTACTTTGATTCATGTGTTCTGTGTGTCACTTGTACACTGGTGCAGCTCCTTGGCTCATGACTGAATAGGAGGAGGCTGATGCCACCTTGCTCTTCTTGTCTGAGGCTACATCAAATGTTACAAGACAGGGCTTTCCCCTGGATCATTAGATATGCTCCAGTTAAAAAATGAAATATGTCCTCTTCTAAGGATTCTGCTTGTAATGAAGGATTTGGCTTGCAAAGGGAGTTATCAGCCAGGGACTTAACCCTTTGAGAGTTGGAGGAAAAGACAGGTTGACCTGAATATTTTTAAAGAAAGCCTCGTAACTCAAACAATCCCAAATGAAAATTAAAAATATACATTTAAAGCAAGCACATGGCTTCAAGATCTCACATATGCAAGTTTTACTCTTGCAAATAACCTGCTTATTATAAAGCCTGTGGAACCAGTGTATATATTAAACATTTTATACTCATATTTTAGGAGTGCTTTTAATTTTATGACCAAATTAAATAGAAATGAAAGAGGAAAAAAGATAGCAGCAAAGGAAAAATTTGTTGCAAAAATGTTGCAAACATTTGTTGCTCTCTGTATCCACTGAGGATAGAATGGGAATCAATGGGCTTAAACCATAGCAAGGAAGATTTAAGTTTGTCATTAGGTAAACTTTCTAAGTGTAGACTAGCTCTGCCTGGACAGGTGGTGGAATCTCCACCAGGAAAAGGTTTTAAGAGTAGATTAAACAAACATAGACTCACTGAATGGTTTGTGTTGGAAGAGACTTTAAGCTCATCTTGTTCTACACCCCTGCTATGGTCAGGGACCCCCATATATTACGTTTGGTATATTCTGAAAACTTCCTTATCATTGTAGTTTTGTTTGTGTCCTTCTTGCTTTCTGCTGCTTCATGACTGTGATTTTCCTCATGCTGCTCCTTCTGGTATCTTAGGTTGTGATCCAGAAATGTGAGATACTGGATAACAGAACAATGATGCAGGTTCGCTGATGTAAGATTAGTTTATAATGTATTTACATCATTGTTATTGGTCATTGGTGCTTTCCCTTGACTCTGTGGGTCACCCCCTGCATTGCCCTCCAAAGTCCTCCTGCATGCACATTGTTCTCCATTTGTGCTACAGGCAACACACAAATCTCTTTGCTGTGAATTGCTATCAGGATGGTAATTGCTTTTACTAATTATACAGTCTCCATTGACTAAAGAGAGAGCCTGAGTTTAAACAAGCTGTTTAAACTAGTTTCCTAACTACACACTCAACTTAGACAATGTGAATCCTGGCTGATGTCCTGTTGTGCTCCTAAGCAGAGTAATAATATGAGTAAACAAGATCCTGGGACGATGAGATCAAGCTATATGCAGCTGGTGGGACTCATCCTTATTTTCTGTGTGCTATGGCTCCTGCTACTTTATATGTGACTGGTGAGGCAAAGCTGTGTATACTGTCTGAGCTTCCCAAATGTGACAGTGACTGTGAGACAAATTGTGCTGTTTCCATGAGCCAGTGGAGGCTTTCAGTTCTACTAACTAATGCCTTCAGAAGGAATTATCTGCAATGGTACAAGAGACTCATTAGTATCAGACTCATTTTGTCTTTTAATGCAAATACTTCGTGTTATCTTGAAGGTATTCAGCCTCATTATTTCTTTACCTTATTTCTGTTCTAGCGTAAGATAAGCTAAAAATATTTCTCTGCATTTATAGAAGGTGAAAATATGTAATTATTTATGATGACTGCTGAGATAATGCGCCCCTAAACCTCTGTGGCTTGCTGATATACCCCAGTGATTATTCTTTCACTGACTGGCCAGCTGTTTTGCTAACTGACACTATCACCTATGCCAAGAACTTTGAGCAAAGCCACAGCTTTGGTCTTTTGCCCATATGTTTGACTGACCTTTTATTACTTCAGCAGAGGTTTGGGTCCCAATTCACCATGAAAGTAAACAGATACAATTGTGTTGACTTCAGTGGAATTGCACACACTTAAGCCAACGGTGAATTTGGACCTCAGTAACTACATTTCCTTTTATAAGGCTGGTGGATGAGTGCTTGGGGAACAGTTAGCTTGTCAAATAAAGGCAATAGCTTTATCTTTCTACACTGTATTTATAGTGCACTCTTCCTACCAGACTTTGCCCTGCTGAAGTCAATTTTCCAGGTTTTATTTCAGTCAGATCAGGGAAAAGAAAAATAACTAAGGATGAAATAGGAAGCATTATAAGCGTTATGTTAGTCAGTGATTGCAATATGATGGTCTTGGCATAAAACAATTTAAAAGGCATATGAAGCCTTCTTATGTTCCCTGGTTATGTTTACTTACTTCAAATCATGCTGATTAATGTGGTTAAGCCAAGTTGACTCCTATATTTTCCTTTCTTTCCTGACTGACTGTAGGGAAAAGGGGAGTTTGACTAAGCCACAACAACAAAAACAAGTTTTAGACTAAATTTTAAATTAAGTATCAGGTTGAAAATCTTTAAATAAATGTAGTGGTTCATTTCTTTGAGTGCATCTATGGTTGCATATTAAACAGTCCTCAAGCTCAGATTCAGGCATCAAAATTCATTATGAGCCCTAGTGCAGTTTTTTCCATGGAAAATCATAACAGTTTAAGCAATTTCTGGACACAGTTCATGTTCTGGGGTGGGCCTGACAGTATTCTTAACAAGCAGGTTGCATGCAGCCACCTTGATTTAGGCTATGAGGGTATCATGTTGTGGAAGAGACCAGCTCATGTAGTTGATCAGAAATCAGCACCTGAAATGATTTTTTTCACTGGTGTATACATACACCTCGTGGCTGAGTCAGGATATTTGGGTGAGTTGGGATATTTGGGCTTGATCGTCCCATCTGTTTATGAAAGAGAAAGATTTTAGCTTCTCGGGACAGAAGTCTAATTGTGGAGCGGTGGTTTATCTTTGAATCATAGAATCATCAAGGTTGAAAAGGAGCGCCAAGGTCAAGTCTGATCTGTGACCAATCCTCACTTTGTCCCCAAGTCCAGAGCACCAAGTTCCAGGTTCAGTCCTTCCTTGGACACCTCCAGGGATGGTGACTCCACCACCTCCCTGGGCAGCCCATTCCAATCCCTGACCACCCTTTCCATGAAGGAATTCTTTCTAATGTCCAACCTGAACCCCCACCCCCAGTGCAGCTTGAGGCCATTTCCTCATTCCCTAAAAGAAGAATGTGACACCCACCTGGCTACAAACTCCTTCCAGGGAGTTGGAGAGGGAGATAATGAGAAGGTTAAACTCAGCAAAGGTGGTAAACTTGGAAATGGGATCCAAGAAAGAAAGTAATAGAGATATTGATAGACAAGAGAAGCAATTGTTTGTGAAAGTTTCAGTACTTAAGGGGAAAATAAGCCATGTAAAGCACCAACACAAAAAATCCTGTACAGGTAGGGTCACACTGGTTGAGCAAAGCAGTCCTACTTAATTCCTGCTCCACAAAGTGGCAAGACAGCGAAATTATTAGTCTGGCTACTTCTAGAAATATAAAAACAAATTTAAATAACAATGATAAACAGCAGCCCACCAGCCCCCTCACACAACCAGCAAAAATCTTGTTCTTCCCTTTCTTTGCTGAACTGAGGCTCTTGATAATAGAAGAAGAGAGATTCAGGGAAACATGGCAGCAGCTAGAATTATTTGTTTTCCATTGTAATTTTAACCAAATGTTTCTTTCAGGCAAGGTATTTCTCCAAGGACATTGCTGGAACTTCAGACTATTTTCAGGAAAGTTAAAAATAGTCAAAACTGAAATGTAGAGAAGAGAGAGATGAATACAAATACATTTGGGCTGGCTTTGCTCAGTGGTAGTCCCTCTCATAGCTGGCCCAGAGTTTTCTTCTGCAGCCCAACAACATCCTGAGGTTGCACTGTGAGTGTTTGAGCCTCTCCTGTTAAAAATCAATAAACGAAAGGGGAGTACTGATTTCCCCTTATATCTTTATATTACCATGTTAACCTGCAGGTAAATGATGTGGCAGCAATTCTCTTCAATTGCAGAGGTTCACAATCCGGTCAGTGTGGATGGAGTCAAAACACTGAGGTTAAAATACCAAACAAAACTATGCCAAGTTTCTAATGATGTCTCAGTAGAACTTGGCCTCTGATTTTATAGCACGATATTAATCTTTGAAAAGAAGTTTAATTTAGTCTTCCTAGGACTCATGTATTTACCAAGGGGTGTAATCCAAGGGAGATTGTGCCCTGTTGGTTGCCTGGGACATTTGAACAGATCAATGGCTCATGTTAGTCAGGTTTAGTGTGACATTCAGCTAAGTGTAGATGCCTACAATTCAGATATCTATAATGCAGATATCTGTGTTGGATTTTATTAGATCCCCTATAATAGAAGCAAGGAGGATACCACTCTGGCGTGGGATTGTTTGCATCCTTCGAAAGTGAGTAATGTAATCACACCCTTAAAACTGGTTTTTTCCTATTGAAAGGGAAGGGGATGTACAGGAAAAAATTTGGAAGTGTAATGCAGACAACAAAAAAGTAGGTGAAATGTGTTTGAGTGTCTTTTCTGAGATTAGCAAGTTTGGAATATCCTAGAGGCAAAGTCAAATCTGTCTGGAAATTTGCTTTCCTCTTTTTTATTTTTTTGTTTGTTTTGTTTCTTCCTGGGGACAGCTGTGAAAAACTGTAGGGAACAGGAGGATATTAATAAGCATGACTGGGAATGTGTTTGTGGAAGGATTGAAAATACACAGGTGAAGCAGGGAAGTCACTGAGGGTTACTGAAAGATACAGCAAAGCAACCATGGGACATCAGCATGCCATGTGCCAGTTCTTTCCAGTGGGAGTGAGAAGTTTATCCTGCAGCAGAAGAAAGAAAGAGTGGCTGGAGATGTCATCTAAAATTTCTTCCCATAAGAGGAAGACAGTGAAAAGAGAGGAAAATAGATCATGAAAGTATCAAAGATAGAATTGGGAAAAAGTAAGAAATTAGGATACATTGATAAAATTACAAAGACAACTGGAAAAATTACTTTTGTATGGCCAAAACCTAGTTCAGGCTCATAATTTCAGGACAAGCATATGTGCACTATCCATAGCTTGTGATGAAGGCACCTTTTATTCCTAAAGGACATAAACCAAAATTTGAATCTATGTTATTTTCCCCCTGAATATTACAGGAAAAACCCTGCTGAAAGATGATTTTCTACGAGTTTCCAGTGCAAAAAAAGGAAGTATGGAGATCTCAGCTTTTCTCTAAGATTCCAAAATTTTTCAGTCTTCCAGTATCCCCTTGTAAATACCATCAACACAAGACAAGACAAGACAAGGGAAGGGAAGGGAAGGGAAGGGAAGGGAAGGGAAGGGAAGGGAAGGGAAGGGAAGGGAAGGGAAGGGAAGGGAAGGGAAGGGAAGGGAAGGGAAGGGAAGGGAAGGGAAGGGAAGGGAAGGGAAGGGAAGGGAAGGGAAGGGAAATCCATCTCATAGTCTTCAGCTTGGAGAAGCTTTTATCAGTTTTTTTTGTGCTTAAGGTTGTTAGACCACTAAGAGTCTCTTTTTTCCTTTTATTTAGGTACCTCTCTGATTCCTAGGGAAGCAATTCACCCTCTTATTCCTGCAGCAGTGTGTGCATGCTTGCTTATGCCTGGGATTTTTCATCTGCCTTGGGTATAAATATGCAGCACTGTCGCCAGCTCAGTGTACACAAGTTTACAGAAGTAATCCACATAATAATACAAACACTTTCAGATTAGTGAGACAGGCACTTGCTTTTCAGCACTGGTAATCCTGTCTTTTCACTTCCCAAACCATGATGATTATTCAGCAAGATAAGGGTTAGCAGGAAAAGATTTATTCTCTTTTAAGTGCTGTTCCCAAGTTAATCTTATTGCAAAACTCTCCATAATTTATTTACTGAAAATGATTTGAAAAATCAGATCAGGGGAGGGTGAGGGTGGTGGCTAGCTTGTGAGCATGGAATAAATAAGCATTCTTATTTTAGTATCTTCTGGACAAAAGTTGATATGACAAAAATAATCCCTGTGAATGGGAATATGAGGGGCCCTTTCTGGCACACCCATCTACAAAGCCAAAGACTGAATGAGGATATGAGGGCAAGGAACTGAGATACTCTTTGATCCTAAGCACCAGGATATAAGTATAATATTTTGAACAATGTGGGAAAGATGATTGTAATTGCTTCCCATGTTCTGTGATTAAATAAGGGCATCAGTCTCACAGGCAGACAGTTTTATACCTTTCTTTAATTCTGGGGTGGTTTGTGTAAAGTAGAAAAAATAAGATTGTTTCATGTCATGAGCTACTGAGTGAATATATTAATTAATGGTTCATGGCAGATAATTGTTGGGCCCATTTAAACATCTGGGTAGGATGATGTGCCGAAGAGCACATTGAAAGCATTGACTTAAAGTTTCCAAAAATATCCAGATTTATCCTTTTCTGACTGAGCTTTTTACCACTGTGTTGACTAGGAATAGATTTATATCTCTCTCAGATATTTTTGTGAATCACATCCACAAGAGTGAACTTACCATCCTGTATGTAAACTCTGGATACGGCTTCATTCCAAGAAATTATTTTTAATAAGGAATTATTTTTAAAAGGAAATTCGTACAATTTCTCAGGAGGTATTTGATGATTTTTCAGAGCAAGGTTCGACATGTTATGTACTGTCTTCTTGTTCTCAATAAATTTCCCACATTTACAAATGTAAATTATCATGCTGTTTTGAGTGATGCTCCATATTTGTCATTTTAATAACAAAGATCATAAAAAAGAAAGGCAACAGTTGAGGCTACTTTTCTACCATGTTAATGAGAATGAGAAAGCAGCTAATACCCAGTCAGAGCTGTTGAAGTTGCAGGATAAGTTCTGTACAGTCAATCTCTTTACAACCTATTGCAAAAGGATAGAAAATTATTCAACCTGGATCCTGAGTTTCCTCCAAAACAACATTAAAAGATATAAATAAGGTAAATTCAAAAATACGTTACACAGCTAGAAGTTTTCAAGTGTTGGATTTGGAAATGAGAAAGTGTTGCCCTACTGAATTGTCCGCTAGATGGGATATTTATAACGGTTGTTTGATTTTTTTTTTTGGCATTTTTTAAAAATTTCACATTTAAAATCTTTTAGGTGGTTAAAAATATTTATTTATATTTATTTCGTAGTATCTAAACCATCTTACCATTTGGAGGGAAGGTCACATTATTAGCAGGTGTTTTACTGATCTTGCCTCTACATCTCCTTTTATTCTGTTCCCATCATTTCAGATATAAATATAACCAGTGAGAGCAAAATGCTGCAATCCAAATCCAGATGTTTTTTCTCAGAAAAATCACATTCTTGATATTTAAATAAATGAGATCAACAATAATAATAGAGACAGGATGATTACAGGTGAGTAGCTAAAACAGAGCAATGAAATATTCTGTGAAATGTCAAAGAGGCTTATAGAGCAGAGAGGAATGATTCCAACCAGGACTTCATTGTACTTCCTTGTTTTTTAAGAGAAATTAATCAAAATAAATCAGAAATAGAAAAACTAACCCATGTGACTGTGAAGACCATTATTGCATTTTTTTACATTCCAGGTTTGAAAAAATTTTCTCCAAATAAAACTGGATGTTTCTAGGACTGCCCTGGCTTACCCATGAAACATGCTGGGGCATTGTCTGGGAGAACAGGAGTTGGCAGAGGTCACATCCATGCAAGGGAGTGTCATAACAATTAAGCAGTATAGAAACACAAGGACCCTGGCTTAGGCCACGTCCAAAACCTGTTGAGTTTATCAGTCCAGACAGAGCTGAAAAAACCAGTTATCTTAGAGCTTCACAGATTTCTGTTATGAAAATAAGAGCCTCAAAGCTTTACAATGCTTTGTCTGGGTCAAGTTTCATCTCTTCAGGAAGGAGTAAAAATACCCAAAGGACTTTGGTTGGAGACAGAGTTACTAAAATGGTTTTTCTTGCTTTAATACCATGACTTAATCCTAGGAAGAACTAAAAGGACCCCCAGCCTTTGTGGGGTTCTGTCAGCAGGCTTTATAGCTCCATAAAGTAGGAGAGCTTGACCATGTCCACAGGAGCATTTCCCCATCCATCCCAAGAAATATAAAATGAACTGCTGTTTGTAAAGGCAAAACATTTTTTTATGCAACCAGCAATACTGCAGAACAAGCGTGGGTGCTGCAGTTTCACCTCTTTGCTGTAGGCAGGCTGGAGCTGTGTTGCTCCAGGAGATGAGGACAGGAAGGAGATGAAGACCAGGAGCCTTCATTTCTCCCTCTGTCTGAAGGCAGCCAGTAATGTGCTGTACCACTGGAAGAATAACACTTCTGCATTGCTAGGAAGATTTTCCACTTGGTAGAGATTCCTCTTTAGAAGAGAAGAGCTGCTCTTTAAGCTGCCTCCTCTCCCTTCTTTCTTCTGCTCTGTTCCCATGGCTTGGGGATCCCTGGGAAGGGGCGATTGTGCTATTTAGGTCATGAATTTGTGCAGACAACTTGCAGTACTTGCTTGCTAAGCACTAAGCAAGCTGTATCCCATAATAATATTGTTCTATCATCTTTGTCTAAATGTGTGTTTAGAGGAGGAGTTGTTTGATTTTTGAAGGAAGAGTAAGGAAGAGAGAAAATGCCTACAGCATAATTAAAAAGTTGTTGCTCTAATTTTTCTCCTCACTTTAGAATCCTCTGTTGGCTTTAATTAAGTGCTTGAATTAAGATCGTAAGGCAAACATCATTTGATGTTTTTATCTTTTTTTTATTTTAAATGAATGCAAGCTCACTCACCAGGTGGGTTTCTCCTCAGGTGCTCGCTGCTCTAATATAGAAAATCCACATGGGCATCTCTGCAGGCAGTGTGCTTTCTTCCTGAGTGCTCGGGGGCTCCAAAGAGGTGCCTGTCCCTGCTGTCCCCAACTGTGTTGTGGGAAGATGTTGGCAGTTCCACGAGCATTTGAAGGATGTGTGCAGCGAGGAGGGACAGGGATCCTTGAGGGTGGCTCATGGATTCATAACTGGGGGCAACAATATGAAATTGAGCAAAAGCAGAATGAGGTTGGGTATCTTGACAAACTTCTTAAGTGTCTGTTAGATCATTTGTGAGAGGGAGTCCCAGAGGTGCCCACAGATGCTCTGTTGGTTGAGTCATTTAAAAGTATCTGTCTAGGTCATCACATGCTCCCTATTGCTGCAGTGTCTAGAAAGCAATCACACAGGCTTAGGAAATTGGGCCAGGAGGGACTTGGGGAGGTCATTTTGGCCTCAAGAGATGAATGATTCTACTTAAAACTTCCCCAAAAGACATCTTTCAAACAAGAATGAGCAATACAACCCCTCATGGGGAAAAGAGCTATTATTTTTCCCATTGTAAATATGAAAAAATCAAAAATAGAGTGAAGACAAAAGTTTTAACAAAGTCACACAGAAATTATAGGGTTGAGATGGGAATTGAAGTCAAAGTCTTGCAGAGTAAATGCAGCACCAAAAGAACATTCTTTTTTGGTCTAGCAGTTTTGTACGAGGCATCTTTTTTCATGCAGAATTGTTTTTCTGTACTTTTGAATAGGCACGTGAACTTCTTGTTCTCCACAGTCCCCATGAAATTTCTTATTTCCTCATAAATTCTCGGAAAAAAAATAGACTAATCATTATTGGTAATTTGCCAGTTTTAGCAAAAATATAATTTATTGCAAATATAATAATTTATTTATGCTTGTGATGTTTTAGACTTTGTCACTTTAAATTTCTTCCTAGGGATTTAGATGTGGGCCTTGCATTGCTGAACACAATGGCTGAACACAATGATCTTAGAGGTCTTTTCGAAAGTTAATGATTCTGTGATTATATGAATTGCCACCTACATTGTTTTCCCCAACGGCTGAACACTCTTCAATCCACAAAAAGGAAAATATTCCCAGGCAAAACTGGGAACCTGAGAATTGATATTAACTGGCCCATCTTATCCATCTCTTGTTCCTAACCTAGCCATGACTAGGAAGAAAATCAAAAACACTTGACAGTTTCTAAATGGAATTTTGTTCCTGTTGGGATCTCTTCCAGATCATTTTGTGCTACAATGATAGTGATGTGTTACAAATATTTCCCAAGGATGATGAAATGTAAACTCCTGTTGATGGACAATCTAGCCAAAGAGAGAAAAGAAATCAGAATTATCTTTTCAATGTAAATTGCTTGCTGAGATATCTTTTGGAAATTTAGACAAAACATTTGAATATTTAAAACTTCATAAAGATTTATCAGAAATCAGTAATTGGAACCTGGACTACTGGATTTGCCAACAGTCCAAGAGCCAACACCTGTTTCATCAATGGAACTATTCAAGTTATTCTGGATTTACACCAATGGCATAGCTAATGATATAACCTATGGCTTTAGAAAACCTATATTTGAAAACCAGTTACTTTGGGTGTCATTGGTTTCGGGTAACAACTTTGCTTTACTTGCTTTGGTGTGGGTTAACACATGCAATCATAATTTTATGCAAATCAAGCACCTGTTTCACACTTGGAACTCAAAATATCACAAGGCCAAAGGGATTCCAAAACTAGATTCCCCAGGTTGCCAGCTTGTAATGTGATCTGAGGGGATAATATCTATGCAGGACAATGAAGCACTCAGTCTGTAGCTTGAGAGAAGGAAGGTGCAGAAGCTTCTCAGATTGGGATACTTGACTGGCTTTTCTTTACCCTGCCTGCTAATTCAGCTTGAATTACACTTCTTTTTAGGATTCATCTCATCCAAATTTACATGTTAAAAAATTAGACTTCCAGGAAATAGTCACCCCAGACTGTTTAAAACTGATGGGAAGAACTAGGGATCTTTGGAGAAGCCATTTGGTGAAGCCCCTCAGGAAATGTTGATTTCATGTGTTGATTCCAAACAAAGTGGTTTAGACTAGACAGAAACAACTAGCTTTTAGACCCCCAGCTCTGTGCAATGAAACTGGCCTGGTTTTAGGAATCTGTTTACCTCTTTTTGAATTACAGATGCCAGTTTTGAAAACATGGTCAGACACTATTTCTCAGTGAATGAGTTGAGCAGCTCTAATAAAAATACAAGTATAATCCATGCCATCCTCAAAGGCACTCAGAAAATGCAAGCGTGTCTGGTCCTGACTTGTTAACAACCATAAAGACAGCACTTGGAAGTATTTAATACAGCTGTATGAGCCATGCACTCTCAAAGAGCTTCATCTGCTATATTTCCTCCCAGTGGCAAATAAAAAAAAATCCAGTATAATTAGGGCATAATTCTGTTAAATTTGTGCAATAAAAGCATTATTAAAAGAAAGAAAAGATTGCCCTTATAGGCTGTGCTGCAGTGGAATCAAGCATAGCTTGTTAGAGTTATTTTTGTTATTATTGCATTACTTGGCTATTGTGTTACCCCTGAAATGCTGTAAAGGAAGGAAAAGGCTGTGTAGATGGAATTTCAAAGTGATTCCTTTATTCAATATTAAAATTTCATTGGCTACATATGTGCAGAGTGAGGTCTTGGAGGAGTTGTTTGCCATGTGTGTTACTGAAGCTCAGCTCCTTGAGACCAAATTTCCCATGGGCAGAACCTGCCCACAGACCCCATCAGGACCTGAAATCTGAAAAATTAAAAAAAAAAATGCTTTGGCCAGGTTGATGAATTTTTGAGGAAGTTAAATTAATCTCAAATCTGCCCCAAGTATAGTCTTTGCAGAAGTACAGACACAGACATCCTGCCTATTAAGGGCAGAGATAGAAAGCTTTGAAAGGCACTGATGTTCAGCAGGATGTGACATTTCCTGGGGAAAATAACATTTTACCAGGCTGCAGAGTATGTCTACACAACTCTTCTCACCCCTTCTCTCAGAGAAACACCTTCAGTCTGTTGTAGATACACTGAAGAAGTGCCTCATGTGGACTCAAGTGACAGCATTAACTACAGGAGCATAAAGTGGGATATGCAGAATATACTAGAGAGGAGAGCTCTAAAGGTGCAAATTTGCCCCTCTCCTCTGTTCTTGTGAGACCCCAGCATTCAGCTCTGGGGTCCCCAGCACAGAGGACACATTGGACTGTTACAGTGAGTCCAGAAGAGAGTCAGAGAGATGATTAAAGGGATGGAACATTTCTCCTATGAAGAAAGGCTAAAAAGAACTGGGATTATTCAGCTTGGAGAACAGGAGGCCTTGGGGTGACCTAAATTTGGCCTCCCAGGGCCTGAAGGGAGACTACAAGAAAGATGGAGAGAGACTTTTTACAAGGGCCTGGGCTGACAGAACAAGGGAGAATGGTTTAAACCTGACAAGGAGTGGGTTTAGATTGTCTATTAGGAAGAAGCTCTTTCTTGTGATATTGGTGAGGTCCTGGCGCAGGTGGCCCAGTGAAATTTTGGATACCCCATCCCTGGAAGCACTCAAAGAGAGGTTGGGTGGGGTTTGAAGTAACCTGGTCCAGTGGAAGGTGTCCCAGGCCATGTCAGGCTGTTGGAATTGAATGATCTTTCAGATCCCTTCCAACTCAAGCCATTCTATGATTCTATGAATCTGCAACAGAGCCCAAAGAGAAGTCCACCTCTGAGCTAACCAAATATGTAATTTTCCATGTTATTTATATGTCAGTGCCTGAGAGACCAGAGGAAATAGTGGGGACTTTACAGTAGAGATGCTCACTCCTAAACTCTGAAGTTTCAGAGTTTCAGAACCACATCTGTCAAAGCAGTGCCTTTACATGAGCTGGGAGCTGATGTTCCCATTAAGTTAAGGGAGATCTTATCAATACAGCTAACACAGCAACAATCTCATCTTGGAGCAGACACCTCTGTCTGCCCAGGGAGCTTTTGAATCCGCCCTCTCTGGAGATATTCAAAATCTAACTGCATATGTTCCCAATGTATCTTGCTTCTGGTGACCCTGCCTTGGCAGGGAGGCTGGACTGGAGGATCTCCAGATCTTCTGCCCAACCCTAATTATTCTGTGATTCTGTGATCTGATCATCTGGACAGTCAACTATACTGTTGGCTATGTTGACTAGATAAAAGATTCATTTCACTTCACACATTGTGCCACTTCTGGCACTGTAAGTATTCCCATTTGGCCTCCAGTTTCTGCTCCAGACCTTGTGGGTCTCCTGTAAGGCTTCTGCCACATCTGCCAGTGTTGTGCAGATGTCTCAGGAATGTTGGAGCATCTCAAACGTCACTAGAAGCCTGTGTTTAATAGCTGAATCTGGAGCTTTGTCTAAATCTGAAGCTGAATCCCATTAGAGCAGCAGAATTCAGCTGCCTTAACACAGGCTTCTCATGCCATTGGAGGCACTTCTGGATATCCAAGACATCTGCACAGCACTGACAGATATGACATGGGACTGATGGAAACCAGCAGCCTTCTGCAGTGGCAGCTGGAGGCCAGGGGGGAAACCCATGGGGTCTCAGATGGCACAAGCTGCCAGTGAGTCAGTGACTGAACAGATCCCTAAGTGCTGGGCTGGAACCTGTTTCCTCCAGTCCTCCTTTTAGTCAAAGCGGGGAAACAAGGGGCACAACTTATTTTCCTAAACTTAAGCTTGTTCTCCCCAACCAACTGTTGATGATTTTGGAAATGGTTACCACTTTTCTGATACAGCAGCCTTGCATTACTAAGTCCTAAGAATAGGGACCTGCATTTCCATTCTGAAAGGAAAAACCTTTGAAAGTTTTTCTTGCATCAAAGCCAGACAATCCTGAAATTTGATTTGAAATGTAGTAATTCTTATAAGGATGACAATGATGATAATAATAATAATAATCATCATCATCATGTACAATTCTAATTTTAATTTTATATTAGCAATTCAAATTGCATGCTCTGCTTTGAAAAGAGTATATTGCATTATATAGTAATTATGATGTAATAATTTAATAGTAATAATGTTAATCTTTTAATTCATAATGAAATTAAAAGGAAAAGAAGCATGGTCAATAGGGATTGTTCACTTGAAGGCTCTTGATCTAAATGCAATATAACTTTTTTCCAGCTTTAAAATTGAACTTATTTTCCACTGTTGATATGTATAAACTAAGATAGGCACATTTTGCACCTTTTAAGGATTTTCCACCATGATTCTTTGTGGCTTGGCTTGTATATCCTCCACTTCCAAGGCTCTTTCATGGCCCTACTTCTGTTTGCAGATCCAAGGGTGAGCTAGACCTTTTTGCTCTGTCCTGTGATGTGATTCTTGTTCCAGACAGGGATGAAGAGCTGCACCTGAGCCAGGGTAATTAAACCACATCTTCCCCTAGTAGCAGTGGTTCACAGTGATCTGCTTTACCATGTGCTGGATTCCCAGCTGGCAAAAATGAGCTCAGTTCTCTCCTCTCCCAGTTTTCACCAGCCCTGTGCAAACAGGGAGGATGGCAGAGCAGATTCTCTGAGCTGGACAGCCTGGCCAACAGTTTTAAAGTGTAATTTAATTTTTTTCTCTCTCTCTCCTTGCATCTGCCAGTTCTCATGGTGCAGCCTTTTGTTGTGCTACCCAGGCTGAGAAGTGTCCACAGCTATCAGTTTTCACCAAATTGCTGAAGGGTGAAATTTCACCATTTCTGCCAGAAAAAAGCAGGTTTTTTTTTCCTTTTTTCCTTCCCCCACCAGCCCCTCATCAAAACAAATAGCATCATTTTTCCTAGAGAATCAGATCCTCTGTAAGAACAGAAGGACTTTTTAATTTCTTTACTCAAATAGAAATCTGTTGTACCCTCTCTTGCTTTTCCTCCCTGATACACCCAGACTTTTCAGTAAAGAAGCAAATCCTTTCTGAAGTCAGGATATATCAGTGTAAGCACATGATTGGAGACAAAAATATTACCAAGATGCTGAAGCTCAGTCCTGAGAATCAGGACACCTGGTTTTTCTTCATGGCTCTGCCCGTGTCCCAGCCAGACATTAATCCTCTGTGAATGTTTATTTACCTTTCTTTATTTGTATTTAATTATATACCATTTAGAATTTACCAGACATGAATTAACATTTAGTAGTCATTGGATAACTCAGACAAAAAATGATCTGTGTTGTAAAATGGAAAAATATTAATGGAAGTTATTAATATTTATGTAATGTGTTGCAGGTATCATTTAATCCATTATTGCAGATTTCTTTACAGGCTTGTTGCTGAGCTATCATTTAATTTTTCCCAGTTCCTCAATAGTCTGAAGCTTCTTTCTGTCTTAATCCCCAGCTTTTATCCAGCACAAAAAAGTGATTTTTCCCTTTAAGCTCCCTTCCCACCACATTACATTTCAAACCATATTACATGGGTTACATTATGGGTTGCTGCACAGGCAGGCCACGATGTAATTCAGCATGACACATGACAAGCAAAGATGTGTTGAAATACCTGAGACTATTAGATCCAAACAACCCTCTGTTAAAGTTTTTTATTACCACATAAATATTCTCCTGGCTGACCAGTGTCTCAGAGGAATAAATACCCCATTAGAGGAAAACCAAAAGCCCAGGTATTGCCTAAGTATGAGGTTGTTAAGAGAGAGAATAAAAAGGAAAATCCCTAGTTTTGTACATGTTCTTCTCATGTTAGAAATAACAAAACACAGTTATAATGCAAAAAAAAAATTGCACAAGCCTATTTAATTGTTCTGAAAATAGATAATAGAAGATACAGAGAATAGAGGACATTAAAGAGATAAGAATTTTTCACAAAGAGAAGGCTGATAAAATTGAGGGAGTGTTGGAAGACTGGCTGGGTTTTTAGTATCAAGCTCAACATACAAAAGAAGGACACAGTGATCCTAAAATAAGATTTTTCCCTTTTCTGGTTTCAAACATTGGAAATAATCTGATTTAAGATGAAATCAAGGGAGTCAGGTGGAAGGACTGGGGAAAAAGCAATGCAGCAGGTCATGGACAAGGAATGAGATGGTGGTGGCAGGCCTTGTGCTAAGCAGAGGTGTGGAGAACGGCTGGGAAAGTTGAAGGGCTGGGAAAGTGTCAGAAAACAAAAAGGAAAAATATATTATAGGGAAAGTAAATCTTGTTTAAGCTTTGGAGCTGATAAATGTATTCCTAATGAACAATTAGGAGAGAGAGCTGAGCTGATGGAAAATGTGCTATGTGGAAAATTGTTTTTGTGGGAATGTTACAATGAGTTAGAAGTTGGTCATCAAAAACAGACTGGAAAAGACACCAAGAAGCAAATTATTTGAACAAACAGACCTTTTCACATGAAGAAATAAGGTTGGGGAGATGCTTGCCTAGAGCTTTGTATGTGTAAGTAGATCCACACTCTTAATTGTGTTAAAGTGCTAAGTCAGTTGGAGATAAGAATAAACTATAAGATATTTAAAATGGATTTCCCTGTTCACAGTCTCAAGTATTGTAGATACAGTATGTATACAGACCAGTATGATAAACCCTGCCTGTTCTAGGCCAGAAGGATCTGTGGGGTACAAAAAATTAGAAAAAAACTGTGTTTTTTTTTCTGTCAGTGCTACTTCTTAATTGAAAGTAAAATGGTGAAGTCTGGATGGTTCCCAAAACCTTTTCAAGACAAGGTGCTCTTTCTAGCAGATGAAAATGAGTGATTGAAAATGCAGGAAAGTATGGGCAGGTTTGTCAGTTCTGTCAGGAACTAAAGACAATCTCAGCCATGAAAAATCTAGGAACAATTCAGAGCATTTGTGGTGAGCTTCAGTTTAACAGTGAGACATGACACAACAGCATCACAAACATTAACTTATGTGTGTAATACAAACTCACAGTTGTTAGAAAATGTTGCTGTTGTGTGTTCTGAAGTAAATCTATGCCATTTTAGATTTACAGTGTTTTACGGATGTGTTTTACTACACTAATTCCATTTTCCTTTCTCCTCTCTACCTACTGCTTTCCCCCTGCCCCTTATGATCTCAAGTGACAGGAAAAAATAAACCAAGAATAATAGTGAGCCATGTTTATTATGCAGAGTGAGCATAGGTCTCTGACAGGATACTTTGGCCAGATGTTGGTCTTTGCTGAGGCTGTTTTTCAGTTGGAAAACCAGCTTAACCATCCCCTTGGGAATTTCTTCTGTGAGGGTTAATTCCAGATGGTGAAGAGCAAGCTTAGCAGTTCCCGGATAAACCACTCTTTGGTGTCAAGAGTGAAAGTAAATTAACACTATCTGGGACATTCCTTCAAGCCACACTTTCCTTGCCATTACATGAAGTTCCTCGTTGTATAAGCATAATGGGGTAAATTAGGGTAGCTTTGGGGATATTCTAATTTAGGGCATGAACAGGTCAGGTCCTTGGTGACATGAAGCATTTGAGACTATTCAATCAAGGAGTCAGGAAAAAAGGTTTTATAACTATCCTTGGACCAGGCAGGTAGCAGACTGGAAAATGCAATGTTCTGAACTGCGACGTTGTCCCCAGAAGTTCATGTTTTACCACCTAAGCAAAATATGGTGATGCCAGTTCAGAAAACAGGCAAAACCAGGGGCCTGTGTCTTCCATTCTTGAGCAATGTTTCTCTTTCTGTGTGCATGTATTTGTAGTTGTGTCTCCCTGAGATGAAAATCAAGTGATGCTGATGTCCAGCTGACCCCATGGGGAATGTGGTTGCTGATGGGAAAGTTCAAAAATCACATAAAATTTCATTGGGTTCAAGTACAGGGTAGCTAAAAGAACAGGATGAAACTAGTGAGATAGGATCCCATTTTATCATTCTTACTGAAAAAAAAAACCACCCTGCTTTAATTGTGCAAAAGGTTTTTTATTTGATACAAGACCATTTGATAAAAAGCTGTTGTGAAACACTGGAATTATTTCCATTGTACTTTATATTACTTAGGACTAGTCCATCCTGTAGACAGAGTTGGAGAGCTGACAGTTGTCCTTGTTAACAGAGGTGGAAAAAAGTTTTTTTTTTTTTAAAAATGTTTAATCTTCATTTTTAGATCCTGATTAATTGGTTGGTTTAGCAATCCAAGATCAGTTTCAGGTTTCCTGAATGGTGCATTCATATCGTTCTTAGCAAGGAGAGCAATGTTTTGGGCCACAGGCTGCAAAATATCTGGAGTAGCCCCATAATACTTGAGATCAGACTGTAATGGTCCCTTCTAGCTCAGAAAACTCATGTGACTACAAAACATTATATATTTCTCTGCATTCAGCAATAGCATCCCAGAAGGTCTAACAGGGAAGGAACAAATCTTGCAACCATATTAAAATATGCAGGTTTTCTGATCCTGGTTTATTTAGATACTTAGGATGCTCTGTCTAGTTACTTAGCCCCTATCAATCTGTGCTTTTTAATGTTAATTATAACATATTTTAACAGCATTTATTTTATACTTATTTTCAGAATCATAAAATTGTTGAGAAACCAAATTAATCTGAAACAGCTTTTATTCACTTATTATTCCTCTATGAAGCCTATTTTTAAATATTTATTTTCCTTTATTTGTTCCATTGATTGCTTATTTTCTTGCTATGGAATTTTCTTAAAGTTCGTAGTGGGATTTTTTTTGGTTTGTGTTAGAATATGTGGTAGTAATTTTAAATACCTTCTGAAATATTAGGTTACCTACAGTCTATCAAATGATCTTGTAATCTCATCATAGAATCATACAGTCAATCACTGATAGCAATTTTTAACAATTTTGGCATAACAAAGAAAATCTAGAAAAGGAAAATATGCTGGTGTCATATCAGTATATTTAAAAACAGAGATAAATGAACTGACAAGAAGGATAAACTGATTACTTTGAAGTTGACCCTAGAAAAAATACTGGAAAAGTTGCCACAAGACTAATTTAATAATGACTTTTAAAATTACAGGATATAGAGCATTCCTCAGTGTATAAATTCTTTGAGGATGCAAATTGTTCAAGCCTTATTAAATAAACAGAAACGTATGGAGACCTGACCCTTCACAGTAGGGTTTAAACAGTTTTGCAGTTTCCATTACTAAATGGTCTTATGCTATTTGTAGGATTTAGTTTGTTCCTAATTATTCCTAAAAATTAAGTTCATTGTCATTAATCCTACTAACCATGGGATTTTCTTTGATGTCTTTTGCTTCTCTTATCAATTTTCTACACTTTATAATGTTTAATTTATATTACTATGTGTGTTCGGATCTCTTTCTTTCCAGTTGTCACATGTTGCATTCTTATTTCTAATTAGTGCACTTATTTTGCCTTTGAACAAAGTTTTACTTTCACACAACTTGGTCTCACAGCTTCATAAACTCATCTTAAAAAATCCCAATTTTCATTCTCATTTTTTGGATTTTTTTCCCTACCTTTTAAATCTCTTTGTAATTTCCCAGTTTTGAGAAATGAATTACTTTGGAGAGTCAAGTGTATTTATTACTGTTTTGTCCTGTCCTCTCGCTGTATGGAGTGCAATCTAATAATAACAGTTGGTCCCTAGGCTACGACCAACTGCCAGCCCATAATTAATTCATCTTTATATTTTTCTTAAATTTGAAGAGAAGTTTACTGCTGGTTGCATATGTCTCCCAAATTGAAGCCTCCCATTAAAAAGATATTTCCTTCTGTTATTTATTTATTTTTTAAAATTATGGATAGCTGCTCAGGAAGTAACTCAGACTGTTTGAGTCACTGATCTGTGACGTCTCCTGCTTTCTCAAATACCTCAGCCAGGCTTCATAAGATGACAAATAAACATGCACAGCCATAACACATTTGCATGATCAGTAGTCAGGTGATACGCCCAATTTCTAAACTTTCAGAAACACTAAATAAAAATCATTCCAAATGGAACAGAAACAATGAAGCCCACACCCTGTCCCCCTATATCTCCAAAACCATGGTCCTATCTCCCAGTTGGCCCCTGGCAGTATGTCTGGTTCTTTTCCTGGCCACTGTCCCCCCACATGGCAATCCCAGCTTGATCTCTGATGTACCTGATCCTTCAGCTCAGTTATTCTTCAGCTTGTCTGGCAGCTCAATCAGTATTTGGTGAATTTGACTTGATTCAGGAATATTTTACAATTGGCATGTAGAGATAAGTTTTCTCTCTTGAGTTTTTCTCCTCTTGCTATGTCTTGATTCAAGCAGATATAAAAATATTATTAATAATAGTAATTATTTAGGATTCCAATAGCTGTTGATGGAGGTGAGGATATTGGGCAGGTGACACATATGGGGCTGTTTTGTGAGCCACATCTCCTCATGTACTTCCCTGGAGGAACGTGTTCAATAAGAAAGCCACTGTTATGTACCCATAATACCTTCCCTTGTTTACTTGGTCCTTCCTAAACTTCTTATAACATGGAATTTTAATACACAAGAGATACAACAAGATTTTATTACGAGATTTTAATTCACGTACAGTGCTGCAATCAGTGGGAGCTGTTGGCACCTTTCCTAAATCCCTTCTCCAGATATTATGTAAAAAACCCAAACAAACTCTGGCTATTTATATTCTCGCACACTTTGCTAAAACACTTGAGTTTGTTGACAGTGGAAAAAAGTTCCATATATTTCAGGTCAGTCTTTCTCACATCTTCTTCTTGCTGGATATTACACTTCCTTTAACTAGCTCTTGGCTGGTCCAAAAAACCTTCTGAATAAAAGTTAGCTTTATTCCTGACATCAGTTATCATCTGCCTAAAATAATATCCTATTTTATATACAAATGTGATCCTGTAGTGATAGAACCCAGGCTTCCATAAACGCCAGATCTCAACCCCAACCTGTTGTTCACCTCCTGCTGTTTCTGTCTCCAGCCTGAGGCAGGAGGAATCCTGAAGTGAAGTCTGGACAGCTACTGATGCGAATCAAGCCCAGCCTTTGCAAAAATGAGCTAGGGAAAGATTTTGAGCAACCCTGGGGCGTTAAATCTTTCCTGTGTGAAATATAGGTGAAATCCTACAACCTCAATGACATTGGGTGTGCTTTCCTAGGAGTTTCTGGCATGGGTCTCGGACAAAAGATGAAGAGAGAGTGAAAAGCTGTTAAAAACAAAAAGGCAAAAGGGTTACTCTTGCAAGTTTGTAGCATATCCATGTGCGCTGTTACATTAGGAAGAACTCTGGAATAATGGTAATTTGGATCAAAGTCAGGGTTGGCTGTCTGCTCCTTCACAGATCTATAACCCAAATAATTTTATCCTTTGCTTCCCTGTGGAAGAATCCTTTTGGACTGGTTTGGAAACCTTTGGAGGTTCAGCAATTGTTTACATATGTTTTCTCTTTCAAACTCATCTCTTGACTAATCTAAGTTCACTGGAGGTGGCCTGAGCAGTGAATTAGCCTGTAAATCATGTATTTACCTCACACTGAGATCTACTCATATGGTTTTGATAGCTGGGAATTTGTATAACTGCAGTGAACTCCTTCTTCCCATCTATTTTATATTTTTATTTACTGTCAGAAAATCATGGATGTAGAGACAAAATCTAGTGGAGCAGCTCAGCTTGCATTGCTGTATATGTAGTCCAAAGTTTCCATTAATGCATTTGAAGGAAGGATAAATAATGATGTGTATAAATGTCATTGTAAAAAGACCTTACATGCCACTGGTGTCCAGCCACACCAGTGTCAGGTTTTGATCTGAGAGTTCTCAGGGGAGAAAGGTATGGGAGATCTCCAGAGAATAATTTAGGATAGTACAGTGTATTTCTGGGTGTATTTCCTGTCCAAATTAGTACCCAAAACTTTTCCCAGTGCAACATTAATGAACTCAGTGTTCTCTGTGCTACTGGAAAAAATATGGTTTTATGTAGGAGACATAACCCCAAAGCTGAGGATATTTGTGCTGATATGCCAAACTGTGTGTGTTTTTATTAATTTGGTATATGTCTGTTTTACTATTCTGTTTTATGCTTTAAACATTGGGTACTCATGAGACCTTTACTCAAGTCTGTAATACCCTAGACTCATGAAGCTGTTTCCAGCAGATCAGAGAATTTTTCCAGTTCTCTTTTTCCCTTCCTTTTCCTGTTGCCTTATTTTCTGTGCAGGTGGGGGATTGGAATATAAACACTACATTGTGCATGCACAGCACAGTGGGGCTCTGAGTTCATTCAGATCCAAGCCTGGCAATGATAATAAATAATAATATTGTGCTCTTCGACACCTCAGTTTTAACTGAAGCTTTCTGTGCCTTCTCTTCTGTCTCTGCTGACCAGCAATAGGACCTGAGGGAAGGGCTGGAGCTGTGTCAGGGGAGGTTCATGCTGGATATCAGGAACAGGTTCTTCCTCCAGAGCGTGGCTGGGCACTGAACAGGCTCCCCAGGGAATGGTCACAGCCCCAAGGCTGCCAGAGCTCAAGAGGTGTTTGGACAACGCTCTCAGGCACATGTGATGTGATTTTTGGGATTCAGGAGTGGGACAGATGATCCTTGTCAGTCCCTTCCAATTCGGGATATTCTGCTATTCTGTGGTTCTATCTCAGAACTGGAAAAAGCACAGCAGTAGTATCAAAGGGGGCAAAGTAAACCTCAGGGGCAAGACTGGGGAGTTCCCAATAGCTTTCACCCTGTTTATTAAAGACATGCACTAATTCCTATTCATTGTTATTTCACTCTTTTACCTGGAGGCAGAGACTTCAGGCAGATTGTAATTTTTATGTTGTTGTACTTGCCATTTCTTTTCCCCAAAAAAAGTCTGAGGTGATTCTTGCCTTCTCTGTTTTGAGAGCCTTTGGCCCTGAATTCTGCACAAGGGATTTTAGCAGTGATTACTCATTCCAAATTTCTCCTTTAAACGCATTGAGATTAAATAAACAAAATAAATGGCGCTCCTACATACGGCTTTCCTCTTCCTCTCCAGATTTTTTTTAACCTTTTCTTTTTACAGAGCTGTTCTCATCTCTGAGCCTCCTTTTTCTTGAATCCTGCCGGTTTAATTCAGTCATTTTAATATCATGAGCAGTAGAGAGAATAGGAGCAGGAATCAGGTTTGTGTTGTTGGATTGATAAACAGATGCTAAGCCGATGTGACACAGATGCTACTGCTGAGCCAGGAAAAGCAGGTCAAGGTTATTAGGAGAAAGTGCAGCACAGTCTCATAGCTGTAAGCAAAAAGGCCCTGCATGGAGCCAGCTTTTTCTCTCTTCCCCTCTCTCTCTCTTTCTCACTCTTGATTGTCTGGTGGCAGTGCATGTTTCAGGAACTTTTTTTTTTTATTATTAATTCCTATGAAAGCAGGAATTAATACTTCAATGACATTATATTTACAGGAACCCTCACAAAAACACAAGACACAAGTGGCTGGCTCCTTTATTTTTTAGGGGCACTGAGTTTCTCTTCTAGAACACACTGCTGGGGCAATAATTTCCTAATTCTATCCTGAACAATCTGAAGGTTCTGAGGCAATATTGGGTGAAATCCTTGGGAGTAATCCTTCTGCCAGGAAGGATTTCAGGCAAAAACCAGACCAATGTGTTTGAATTGCAAAAATAGATTTTTTTTTTCAATAGAAAAAATATTTCATATAGATAAGGTTTAAAAAATTATTCTGCATCACAGAGGAGCAAGGCAGACTTAGTCCAGGAACTCTAAAAATAGATTGTTTCCATTCCTGTACAACTATTCTTCAGGTAAAACACTAAATATTGGACTGGATGCGAAAATTCACTATAGGTTGCTGTCTGGTTAAAAATAGAATCCCAGAATGGCTTGTGTTGGAAGGGACCTTAAAGATCATCAATTTCAAACCCCCTGCCATGGGCAGGAACACCTTCCACTATCCCAGGTTGTTCCAAACTCTGTCCAACCTGGCCTTGGACACTTCCAGCAATCAAAGGGCAGCCACAGCTTCTCTGGGCACCCTGTGCCAGAGCTTCACACCCTCACAGGGAAGGATTTCCTCTTAATATCCAATATAAATCTGCCCTCCTTTGATTTAAAAACATTTCCCCTCGCCCTGCCACTCCAGGGCTTTGCAAAAACTCCTCTCTCCAGCTCTCTTGGAGCCTCTTTAGGCACTGGAAGAGTCTCTGAGGTCTCCCTGGATCCTTCTCTTCTCCAGGTGAGCACCCCCAGCTCTCCCAGCCTGGCTCCAGGGTGGAGGGGTGGAGGAGTGGAACCCTTGCAGTAATTTATATGTTCGTACAGGAAATAAAAGTTGATACAAAGTGTAAGAATGATGTCAATCTGCCCTGCATGTGTCCACATCTATCTTACAGAATTTAATGCAATATTTATATTATCAGTCTTGCTGGAACAAAAAATTCCTGGAATGATGTGTACCTTGGTGCCCATTTTTCTGGAAACATTAAGTGGTTACATTTGGCAAGAAAAGCAGCTACGCAATAGAATGAGCAGGGATCATTACAGACATCTGTATTATTTCAGCAACAGATTTGTCCCAGACATTATTTATAAATTCAAAAGCTTTAACCTGTAAGAGTCCATTAGATAATTCAGTTTCTCCTCCTGCATTCTGAAGGCCATTGCATTTCATCTACTTTTCCCTGTGCAATACCAGTAATTTGTATTTGGCTGAATTAGCTCACATTGAGAGACAACTGGACCTAATCTGAAGACATCAAGAACTGGAGGCTCCATGAGTTGTCCTGGTTGTTTATTTTGGTGTTCAAAAGTCATGACTGCTTTTTGATTTCCATCTTTAACTTACAGTCAGTCTTGTTATGCCTTTCTCTGCTGGCTCAGTTAGATTCATTTTCTCTGTTCTTCAAAATACATAAAAGTGTGTTTGCATTCTTCTTTTTTCTCTGGGGTCCTTTTCATTCATGATATATTTTTTCAATTATTGTACGGCAGAAAATGATGTGGTAATTCAGTATGGAGAATCCATGCTCAAATCACAGTATCACAGAAATGTTAGGGTGGGAAAGGAACTCTAGAGAACATCCAGTTCAACCACCCTGCCAAGGCAGGTTACAGAGCAGGAGCAGGTGACAGAGGAGTGCATCCAGGTAGGTTTGGAATGTGTCCAGAGAGGGAACTGCACAACCTCCCTGGGCAGTTGTTCAGTATTCTTCCACCCTCAGCATAAAGAATTTCTTCTTCACATGGAGGTGGATGTGTTTTAATTTATGGCCATTGCTCCTTGCCCTTTGCTGGCACCTCTGAATAGAGTCTGGCATCACCCTTGATACCCACCCTGGAGATATTGATAAGCATTAATGTGATCCCCTCCCAGTCTTCCCTTCTCTAGGCTGAGCAGGCCCAGCTCCTCTGTCTCCTGGAGAACTGACACTGAGAAGGAATTTTACTGGAGGGCTGAGCTGGCAAGGACTCCCAGAAATTAAACAAACACACACTCAGAAGTCTGCACTCAGGACAGAGAGATTTCATGAAATTTTATGGGCTGGGAATTTAACTACTTTGTGGCAGTTCTGTGGCAAGGGATGCTTGAAGAACAATGAGCCAAGGATGAGCGAGCAGTGCAGCCCTATGGTGATAGAGCCCACTTTGCACTGGGTACATTAAGAAAAATTTAACAGCAGATTGGCTAAAGTGATTATTCCCCATTGTTTGCTTTTGGAAAGCCCTGTATTGTGAGACTGGAGAGTGTCCAGTGGAGGCTTTTAAGGGAGCTGGAGAGTAAAGCACCTTTTATGGAAGGCTGAAGGGATTAGGTTTGTTCCACCTTGAGAAAGAAAGGACAATGGGAAATATAATTGCTGTCTTCAGCTTCCTAAGGGGAGTTTGCAGAGGTGGTGCCATCAGAGTGTCAACTGAGATGCACACAGAAAAGACAGAAGGCTAACATTACAATAAATGCAATTATAATTAGATATTAAAAAATAACAATTATCAGGCAGTAGAACTTCACCTTTAGAGGTACGAAAATCAAACTGGACAAGACCTTGGTCTTGGACTTTCTTAATGAAGTCTTGAAATTTATTCTGGTTTGAGTTGAGTTAATAATGCATTATAGCCCTCCAGATATCCATTACAAACACAAGAGTTCAATTATTTTATTTTTTTTAAATTTTAACTTCCTTTTCCTTTGGCAAAAAAAAATTGGAAAAATAAAACTTAAGTAGTGACTGTGAATCTGCTTCCCATTTTTATGAACTACACCTGAAAAAGGGAATTGACATGTTTATCATTATCTATGGCAGTGTGACTTTTTCTGGGGATTGAAATTGACAGGAAAATGGAAAAATAATAAAGTTAATTATTTAGACTATTAGTCAAAATCTGGATGAAAATCAGCTTATTTCAACTGAGAAACACTGTTGTTGTTCTCTGTGTGATCTGTGGAACAGAGCTCTTCTCTCAAATTAAGGGGCAGTGGGCATGTCTTGGGGTCCTTCATGTTAGAGCACCAAGAGAGATTCAATGTGACTGGAAATCCAAATCTTGCTGGAGGAAGACATAAAAACCAGAAGCTGCGACCCCCAGCAGGGCCCCACAGACATTTTTGGTGTCAAATTATTATGGGAGGATTGGTTTTGCTATTTGTTTTTTTTTTTTTTTTCTGCAAAGCCCTCCCCGCTCCCCCCCCAGACTTTTGATACTGATTTTTTGATTCAGAATTTTCAGTCAGCCCATCTTTTGAGAGCTTGGTCTGTTCAGTTTGTTTGAGATGAGTTTAATACATCCAATCCTTTTGCAGAATTCTTTCTGGGATATCTGAGAAACAGAATTGTTGTTCATGATGACTAATCTAACTCAGCTTTACTGACAGTCAAGTCCATCACCAGACTGAAACCAGCAGGATTTACAGGGATCTATTGGCTCAGGATGATACACGTGCAGTAAAGCCATAAAATTCCCAGTTCTTACATTAGATAACAGGTTTTACAACATTTAAGTGGCAAGATTTGATTTCAGAATAAGGGAGGATTTTAGAAAAACAGAGCATAAAAGAAAAATTAACTTCCATGTCTTCTATTCACCCCCCTACCTCAGATTTCCAGTAATTGTTTTGAAAAGTGATGTTTGCAATTTTCCAGACCTTTTGCATTTTTCAAGGCTCCTGTATTGTATTGTTCTTGCACTAATGTGATAGTTGACTGCTTTGAGTTAATTGTTAATCCAGCCCAGAACAGTCTCTCCAAACAGAGTCATTAAATGGAGGTGGAAGAAAAAAGAGAGACAGAGAGAGAAAGAAAGTGAATGAGAAAAAGAAATACTGAGGTATGAAAGAAGAACAAGAAGAGAATCAACAAAAAGGCAACTTAATTGCCTTTATTATGAAAAAGAGAAATTTAAGAGCATTTCAATTTTAATGACTGGAGGAGGCTCAAAGGCAAAACTGTAGGAACAAAGTAAGGGTTTTCAGACACTTCTTTCTTTTACCTATTAAAAGAGAAGTGGATCGTGGATCCACAACATAAACCTGCCCCCTCTGTGTGGATTCAAAGCTTTAACTCTTGCACCAGCATGTTTCCAAGGACACTCACTGGTTTCTCAGCTGAGCCATTTAACCAACAAATTATCAAACCAGTTAGATGAAAACACAATAGTAGTTAATCAGCTTTTACAAGCTCACACATTGAACCCCAACTGTAAAAACACTTCATTAGTAGCTTCTCATTTGTGTGGCTTTTCTCTACATCTCCTGTGTTCCACTTCGAATATTTCTACGAGATACAAACCAGTCAATAAATGCTTGAACTCCTCCGTGTCTTTACTGAGGGACCCCTCTAGAGCCTATTAACACCCATTTTATGGAAAACAGAGCAGGTAGCTACCTCCACCATGTGTTGGCACTCTCTAAAAGGCTGTTAATGCTTTGTGTTTCAGGGCATAACAAACGGAGGCATTCCCAGGGAGGGGAAGAAAAAAAAAAAGCAAGTCCAGTGGGTAAAAAGTAAATAGGTGAAGATATCTGTCACGCAGAATAGAGCAGAAGAGAAACTGGAACATCTGATAAGGTTATTTTACCAGTACACCAAGAAAAAAAATCATTGTGTTTTTGTTGGTTTAGCTTATATATGTTGGTGTAGCTTCTATATTCCTCAAAGAGAGGAACTATACCAAACATAAGGAAAAACTTGCCTTTGTAAGTATACCCATTCTAGAAATTTTACCAGATTTCACAGTGGAGAGGAAGCATATGATTAGTTTAATTTTAAGGGAAAATGTCCTAACCAACAGTGTTTTCACATCTTCTTCTTTCTCCCTCAGCTCATTTTCGAACATGTGCTTGATTTAAAGTAGATTTGACTGAGAGGAATAGATGTCTCAGAGATATGGTGTCCTGACAAGTTTTGTGGAAGCTGGCAGCCGGGGAAAAGAAAGATAACCAACAGTGCCCTCACCATGGGAAAGAGAGTTTAAATCCCTTCTTTTCTTCTTCCAAGGACAAAGCAGCCTGCTGGCCCATCAGCACATGCAACAGCTTGCCCAAGCACACAGAAGTAGGAAAAAGTACAAGATCACGTACAGAAGGATGAGTGAATGGGTAAAACAAAGTGAAGGTAGTCAAAGACAGAAATCAAGTTTAATTCTTGGATCTAGATGATATTTTACTTGTAAACATTTGTGATTTTTATAGCAAAAATTGTATAATATATTCTTTATATTTCACTATATGGACAAGGACTCTGTTTTCACATCTGAATTGGCTTGCAAAGGATATTTGAAGCTACTGGAGGTACATTAAATCAGGTCTGCAGCTTGGAGAAATAAAATATAATCTTCCCAGGGTGAAATTCATGTGCCCTAAGTTAAATAACTGCAAGCAAGTTGCTTAAACCTGAATCTGCCACCCTACGGCTCAGTTTATAGTCTGAGAAGAGCAACAAGTTCCTCTTAAGGTGATTCATGAATCCTGAGATAAATAGAATGAATCTGTCTCAGAAGGCTTCCCTCCATTGACTCTGACAGGAGCCTGGGGTAAGGAGCTCGGATGAGGTGTCTGACTTCTCCCTGTCTAAAGTGAAGAGATGCAAATCTTAGCCCTGATGACACAAATGGGTTTTGTTTCACTCCCTAAGTCAACTTGTGGTGCAATGAAACTGACTTCAAACAGGCTGGGAGAAAATAGTTCCAATTTACTGCTGAAGAGAAAAGAACTGTTAATTTCTTGTCTCAGAGCTACCCATTGTGCAAGGTTTCACTTATTGAAGGAAATAGAAACTTGGTAAGGACTTGACTGTTAACAGAATTACACTTCTGCCTAAAAGGAGTTTGGTTTTGCTTTTAATTTCTATGTGTTTGTGATCAGTGTTTAGAAACATATCTTTCCCTTCTCCCTTCAAAATATCAATTTGAATAAAAAATAATAATTAATGAATAACTTAAGAGAAGTAACCTTCTTTTTTTCTCACAGGAACCTGAATCCTTGAGTAGTTATTGGGTCAAGCAGCAAAAATGAATTTAAACCAACAGTGGTCTAATATTGAGAGCTGGTCAATTTTGAAATGGTCTCTCATTGCAATATCTGCCCTTTTGGAGCTGTTGGTTACATACATCAAATATTCAGCCAGGAAATAGCAACAACAGTGCACAATCTACAACGAGTTGCAATCACAGAGCATTTGAATTACACAGATGCTGGTGATATTTCCAGTTTCTGTTATGGATGCCAGCCAAATGCTGAAAGGGTATGAAGCTGTGCCAGAGGAGGTTTGGAGTGGATATCAGGAAAAGGTTTTCCCCTAGCAGGTGGTTGGGCGCTGGAGCTGTTAGGATCTTATGTAGTTTTAACCAGGGAGAAGGTAAGAGTCCAACCTAAGATATTTGCTTAGATGTGCTCTGGAAGTCAGCAGAGAGAGGTGGGTGTCATCTGGCTCTCATGGACAGTCCTGATATGGACTAAATGGCTTTATGGAGGTGCTGGACTGACTTCATTGGCCTAAGCATGGCTTTTTAGCAGCAAAGATTAAAACCAAATTAATTCCACCATGCAAATGAACTTTTGTAATCTCTCTTACTACAAGAATTATTTTTATACCTGAAGGGAGGGTGCAAAGGGGACAGAGACAGATTTTGTGCCAGGTCCCAGAGCCAGGACTAGAGGCCATGAGCACACAGGGGAACATGGGATGCTTCTCTGAACATCAGGAATCAATTGTTACTGTAAGGGTGCCTGAGCACTGGCACAGGTTGCCCAGAAAAAGGTTGGATGTCCTATCACTGGAAGTGCTCAAGGTCAGGTTGGATGAGGCTTTGAGTAACCCCTATGATTCTATGAGATAAATCTCCAATCTATCAAAACCAGGTTTTTAGTAAAGGGCTTATTCAAAATTTAGTATGACCAAAAAACTGTGATAGGTAAGATCTGAACCATAAAAATAAAACTAGAAAGGATGATTATTTTTAAATATAATTTTTCTACAAAATACATCTAAATGGCTTTTCCCACCTGGTACAAGACCTTTACATTCCAATTCAGTGCAGCTTTCTGGCTGGGTATGATGCTGGCTGCTCTCATTCCTTCGCTCTTATTAGAGGGGAGCTGGAGAGGGATGACCTGGAATTTGTAAACAGCTTCTCTGAAATGGATGTGGACAGACAAAAACTATCCAGGCAAAGCAAGAATTGTATTCTCTGAAAACAGAGAACAAGCAAAATAAGTGTTTGTCTTAATAATTAAGTAAAAAATATAGAATTTTTATTATGGATTATGCAAGAAAAATTGGTTAATTAATCCATTTTCTTTGTTTAGATTTTCCCTGGTTTTAATCAGCATTGATTTGATTAGAGCCATAAAGATATTAATTCTAGAGAACCCATCCTAAAGAGAAGCAAACTTCCAAAACCAATGGGAAAATATTTCTATAATGTCCTTTTATTACTTAACTATCTTGAGAACTCTCTGAAGAGTTATTCTGAGATGTTCAGAGACTCTCAGGGATTAGTTTGGGGAAATTTAGGGGTGATCTAAGATATTGCCACTCTGGTTTTCCATCCTGCTCCCCCATCAGATGTAATCACCTTCCTTGCAGGGCTGGTGCAGTACGTGTCCAGCTGTCTCCACTCCTTATTTGCAGTGGTGAATTAGCTGCTAATGAAGAAAGGTTTCAAAGGTACCTGACCAAACTTCAGTGGATAATTACACTCATAACTTTGTTCTGCTGATTTTAGTCTAGGAGATCTAGTAGGATTAGTAACTTCTGTTAATGAGGTGGTAATAAAAACCAAGGAGATGTCAGCAACTCTTTACAGCTGTTTGCTCAACTGATGTGATGGGAGCCCTCAACATATGAATCTAAATCCCTGTGTGAACTGAAATGGCTATAATTCAATTTAGCTTAATTTACTTTGAAAGTTAATTCAGTTAAATTGAATTAGACCTCTTTAATTTCAAACAAAGGTGTCCACATTTGAGTTTAAAGTAGTTTAATTAATCCACTTAAAAAAACTAATTCAGATTAATTTTGGTGAGCATTGTTATGTGGATGGGCCTGTAGGTTCAGTTAAGTAACATCAATTAAGGTATTTGCTTAGAAGAAACATGTTCCTCCTGAGCAAATGGACTGAGCACAGCTTGGATAAGTTGTAAGATGGAGCAGAAATGGTGAGGCAATGGTGGAGGGGTAAAATATTTCTCCTAGGGAGAAGTCCACACTTGGTTCTGCTTGGTTTGGACTTGCTGGCTGGGAGAAGAAAGATGAAAAAGCTGATTCAGTGCAAGAGTCATCATCACCAGTTCTGTAAGAAATAAGGGCTCAGGGAGTAAAGAGCTGGAACAGACCTCAGAAATACTCTGCTCTCCAGGAATTTTTACTGACAACACATTTAGTCTGTGAAATCATGTCAGGAACTTAAACCACCCCTGACTATAGCACAGTTCCCTAAACAAGTGTACAAATAAGCATGGCCTATAAACAACCCATTTCTGGGATTCATGGAATGGTTTGGGTGGGAAGGGACCTTCAAGATGATTTTATTCCAATCCCCTGCCATGGGCAGGGACACCTTCCACTAGATCAGGTTTCTCAGAGACTCATCCAACCCGGCTTTTAACATTTCCAGGGATGGGGCAGCCACAAATCCTCTGGTCTTCCTCAGACCCACCCCAGTATTGCCTGTTTTGTGGAATACTCTTTAACAGCAGCCCAATCCAACTGTCCCAGGGGCAGGAATGCATCCCTTGGCTGTTACCTTATCAATGTCTTTACACCTGAAACTCAACAGTGTGGCTGTGGATTAGCAAGAAAACTTTCTTCTCTTCTCCATCACTTCCCTCCTTCCTCATCACCTTTCTCAGTGAAGCTGCAGCCCTTCGGGGAGAGAAAGGCACACACACAAGATGGTTTTCATTCAGTGCTTTAGAGGCCCCTTTAGGTTTCACAGGTGGAGGTTTTTTACATTTCCTCCCCTCTGGGTGTGTGAACACTGGGCCAAACTCAGAAGTGTGATGTGGGAATCTGGGAGGGGAAATAGGTCAGTCAGTGAGTGGAAAGTGGTGTAAGGGGCTGCAGCTCAGCAGAATTCAGTGTTAACCTCAGTAGGGAAGGCTCTGGGTCTGAGAGAGAGTAGCACCTTTCCTCAGCTCACTCAGCGTGTGAGTTCCTTGAGGCTGTCTTTCCCCTACTGAACACACTCACAAATATGTAACTTAACCACTGAATGCATCCTTTCCCATCTCTTGTCCTTTTTTTCTATGCCTCTGTATGTGTAGTCTTACAGACATCTACACACTCACATACTCATGGACTTTAAGTAAAATTAGGTTTCTTCATCTTTTCTCTCTCTAACAGTCAAACCCTGTGATCCTGTGAATGTAAATCAGCTGCATTTCTGGTTTAACTGTAATCTCTGCTGTATAGCTGAGGTCTGTTTGATGTTCTTTAAGTGGTGGAATTGAAAGAACATTTCATTGCTAACTGGAAGAGCTACCAGATTATTAAATCCTTGATTTGAAATCTTGCTGTCAAAGAAAACACTGTCAGCTGATGCCGTGAAAGGATTGCATTGTCAGTTCTTGCTGAGCCTTAAAACTGGCATCAAGCATAAAGTAAAGTGACGTTAAATGAACTGACAATCTGAGGTTTTGAGTGTAAACCTCCAGGAAATAATAACTTGGCTTTTCAATGTAAAAAAAAAAGAGAGTTTATGGTTAAAAATAAAATAAAATAAAAATAATAAATTGTTATAAAGCAAAACCCAGAATACTATTTTAGAGGATTTTTCCCTTCCCCTTCCCCCTCTTTCAATTTAATGTTAGCAAAGCAGAGGTGACAGAAAAGATTTATGAGAAACATTTTTAAAGGTGGGTCTACTGTGTGTGTAAGGCAGACAGTGTCTGAAGGGCCTGTAGCATTTGCTCTTTATAGAAAATGACAAAAAGTGACTATTGCAGCAACAACCAGCACGGCAGAGGTGAAAATTGATTGCACTGAGGGAAATCTGTAAGAGTGGTGTGTGATAGGCAGCTATTGGGCTTTAACGTCCAGCTCTGAAAAGTTCAGAGGTGAATTAGCAACTTGAATGATTTTATTCTGGGTTGAAATTAATGACTTTGAACTGGAACAGGTCGTTTTGTGAGTTAGATGTGAGCTGGGGAGAGAGATGAGAAAATGACATTGTGGAACAGAAGCCAAATGGAAATTTTGCCACTGAACAAATTGTGTGGTTGTCACAAGGATCCAGACTGGGACTGTTCATCCTGGAAAAGAGGTTTTGGGTACATCTCATTTTGGCCTTTCAGTAAGGATGGGGATCTTATGAAAGAGAGGGAGAGTGACTTTTCACAAAAACAGATAGTGATAGAACAACGGTAACCATTTCAAATTATGATATTTAAATTATATGTTAGGGAGGAATTCTTCCCTGTGAGGGTGGGGAGGCCCTGGCACAGGTTTTCCAGAGAAACTGTGTCTGCCCCTGAATCCCTGGAAGTGTCCAAGGCCAGGCTGGATGGGGCTTGGTGGCACCTGGGATAGTGGAAGGTCATCTACCTAAGGCAAGGATGGAATTAGATGACCTTTAAGGCCTTTTCCAACCCAAAACAACCTGCCATTTTCTGATTCTTCTGATTTATCTCTCTAGGGTCTATATAGGACGTCATGAAGTTAAGTTTGGGTATAAGGAAGGAGTAGCAGGGAAGGCATTTTCATTTATTTTGTTCTACTCTGTAATCCATTGGCAGTAATTTAAACTAATCTTTCTCTAATTGAACCCGTTCCAACTGTGAAGATGACTGGTGAGAGTTCTTCCTATTTTCAGCTTGACCCACCAGTTCTTCTATCATATTTTCTCTCTCTGTGCTGTGGATGGAATCATAGAATCCAAATTAGTTTGGGTTGGAAGGGACTTGGAAACTCATCTCAGTTCCAGCCTTCTGCCATGGGCAGGGATACCTTCCACTAGACCAGGCTACTCAGGAACCATCCAAGGAAACATCACATTATGGATGTGCTACTTGTTTATTAAATATTCTTTTGCATCTTGTCTTTCTTTTTTGTCTCTTCTTGTCTCATGATCAATTAAGTTCTACTTTTGTAAAGTGGAGGGAAGGCACTTGCTACTTCAATAAAAGCATTCCAGATGAAATGACAATGTTCCATAGGAGCTAGGTGCTCTTATTATTCTGAACAAGATGTAAGTCTGACGTTTCATTTTTTTACAATAGCTTTTCCTAAATATGATTTTAAGCCCTTTTCATTTTAAGGTCAAATTGTCAGGAAATATAAAAAAGGTGCCAGTTACCTCCTCCAGAAAACACATCTCTTGCCTACTAGCATTTTAAGTTGTAATGAAGGTCCTGTCCTTCTTGAAAATGTCCTTCAAGATTGTCAAGTTCTTTTAGAACAAACTCATGCCTGAAATAGGCTGTGGTGTTTCAGAGGCAGCAGGACAGGCTGTGTGTAGGGATTCAGAGCACTCAACTCTGTTTCAGCTTTGTAAAATTCACTTTTCATTTTTTATTTTTTTTTGTCAAGAGCCAACTCCTTCTCTGCTATATTCAAAAATAAAAGAATGGCTACTTGTGGATATGGGAAAAGCCTTTCTGAGACCGCAGCCTTTGCAATCAGGAGAGAAACAAATGTTTGAAAGTCTTCAAGGCCAGGTTGGATGGGACTTGGAACAACGTGGTTTAGTGGAAGGTGCTCCTGCCCATGGCAGGGAGTTGGAATGAGATGATCTTGAAGGTCCCTTACAATCTACGCTATTATGCAGCTGGGGAATGGGGCAGTCACAGCCACTCTGAGCAACCTGTGCCACCTCCTCACCACCCTCAATTTCTTCCCAATATATCCCATCCAGCCCTGTGTGGAACTTTATGAGGAAAAGTACGAGCAAGAAAATCTTTCTTTCTATGACAGGTCTTGACAGGTTCATGAAAGGGACATGATGTGGATCTGTTACACCTGATACTTCCTTCTCTTTCTGATACTTCCTTCTATTTCTAAAGTGCTGGAATTAAGTGGGTGAATCAGAGATTTGGGATTTCCTACCCTTATGTTTCTAACGCAGCATAAAATGCTTTCAGACTCGGCACCACTCAGGACTGACATTTGGGGTTTCAGTTTGGGTTTGGGACACCCCGCAGATTTCAGGTGGAAAGCTGACCATTAAAGATCTTGTCAGTGGCCTGTGGCAAAGCCATAAGTTGCATGGTGATCTTTCCTGTCCCAGTCAGAATATAATCCTTGTATGAACATGTTAAGTTTATATTTAATCAGTCCTGAGTTACTATAGACAACCAACTAAGTCTCATTTGAATTTTCATTTGTCATGCAGGTCAAAGACTGCACATGATTGTTAGACCATCTCAATGAGAGCATTTGAGCCAAGAAGTCCAATGGGAACTCAAGTACCCTGCAAAACTGTATTTTGAGTTGTACATTGTCTCGTCTGGATGTCTCAGAAGTGTTTATGTGAAAATGAGTCAGAATACACTGGCCAGGTAGTTTTGTGGGGATATAAACCTTTTCTCAAAACTAACTCTACATTTGGATCTTACATTAGATGAAAATATGCTATTTTGCATTATAAATTGCTCATTTAATTCATCGTAGCTATTCTGTCCATGATCTGTAAGTACCTGAGCTCTCAAGCATCTTAAATACACTTATTTTGCATTAGGTCCAGATTTAGATTAAACTACATGAAGAGGAAAAGTGATTTCTGATAAGTGGAATTAGGTCAATTTGCATCAGATGAGAAACTTTTGTCTCTCCCTTAATTGCTGTTTTCTCCCTGGTTATATATAGAAACTCTCCATCAAGACAATTGTTAATTATCAATTGTAAAGAAAGGAGAAGGAAGGGAAGGGAAGGGAAGGGAAGGGAAGGGAAGGGAAGGGAAGGGAAGGGAAGGGAAGGGAAGGGAAGGGAAGGGAAGGGAAGGGAAGGGAAGGGAAGGGAAGGGAAGGGAAGGGAAGGGAAGGGAAGGGAAGGGAAGGGAAGGGAATCTGCAATTAGCTGTTTTGAACTCATGTCTTGTGTGAATCTTTTAGTAAAAGATAAAAAAAACCCACTAGTTAGGATGTGTTTCTGAGATTCAGCTTGTAGGGAGGAGAGCTACATTTAGCATATAAATAAATTCTTATTTAATTCAGCAAACTTTCCCACCCTGACTTCAAAATGAGCAGGTTTGATGGATGGAAAAGGGGAGTAATTTATTGTGAACCTACTTCTCTGAAACAGGAGCACTGATAAACTTGGTAATGATTCTGAAAGGAATTTTGATTAATACTTTGGGCTAGAGGATAAAGCAAAGGATAATTTCACAGAAATTCAACAGCTGAAGGAAAATTGCAGTTAGTCACAGGCAAACATTCTCATTAGTATTTCTATTTGTATAACAGAATGTGCACCAGTGAATTGAAACATAAAGGCTTACACACAATAGAAAAGCAAGCATTATTTATGAAGCTGAATTATATATATAGTTTGCCCTTCTCTGGTATTAAGATTCTTCAAAATATTGCACTTTCTTCCCCAAATTCTGTGACAGCTAACAGTAATTTTTCTGCAATAACAGAAGCACTTTTGTTTTGATTTATATGGTTTAAGCTGTAGTATTTATTTACATCTGTTCCCTTCCCTACTTCATTTCTCAGTTTACAGCATTCCTGGTTCCTACAGGATTTAAGTTTCTAAATGGACAATCAATTTTTCAAAAGTCAGATTATTCATAGAATCAAGGAGTGGTTTGGGTGGGAAAGGACCTTAAATTTCAACATGTTCCCTCCTGCTGCCACAGGCAGGAGCACCTTCCATGAGTCCAGGTTTCTCAGAGCCCCGAATCACCGTGGCCATCTCTATTGCCAGTAGGGAAAGATAACAGAGGAGGGTTTATCTCAAGTGAAACATCTAAAATACCTTCAGAATTAGAAATGTCTGGTGAAGAAAGGTCACAGCTGAGTCTCCTGACAGCCTCAGATCTCAAAGGAAGGAGGAGTCTGTAATACCAGTTTTGAGCCAGACTCAGGTGTTCCTTTGAAGAACACAGCTCTCTGCATGGAACATCCCTTAGCCTTTTGGAAATGGATCTTTCAACAGAGACACACTAAAGAAATATTTGACTGAGCAATGTGCAAATAAGGCTTTAGCTGTATTTTCACCAACAGAAATTTGTGCTTTGCATATGGTCTTTTCTTTCTTCAGAAAACAGATGGAAAAAGATATGATGCTAAAAAAAATGAGTTTATGCCCAAACATAGCATCTACAGATGCTAAGTGCATGTTTTTACATGTACATATCATAAATCTTACTTAAGGCAAATTTTAAGATCTTTATTTAAAGATGAAAGAAAAAAACAGCTTTTTTGCATTAACCACATTTGCTATTAATTGCTACATTCATTTATTAGGAAGCTTAAAACATGCAATTCTTAGATATATTTACAATTTATTTATAAGTAAGAATATAACTTAGTGATAAATGTTTTCATGAATTTATTTATTTATAGTTACTCTGGTTACAATGAGTCTGTATGAGCTGTAAAACGAAATTCATGCAACTGTTACTAGTTGCTAATTGCTAGTACAGACTTTAAAGCCTGTGTCTCAAAGCTTGCAATTTAACCATGATCAAGACAAAACTCTGTAGTTACCTTTCCCAAGATGTCTGAAATTAAGTGTCAAATGATTTTTTTTTTCCTAAATGCTGTGGGAAAAATAAAATCAAGCGATTTAACTACTGATGAGATTTTGTCTGACTCCATGAGTGCAGTCAGCTCAAATATCTGATCAGAATTATTTGGGAAAACACTAAGGTGCATTACACATCACAGAATCAGAGAATGGCCTAGGTTGGAATGGAATATTAAAGCACATCCAGTTTCAACTCCCCTGCCATGGGCAGGGATGTCTTCCAATATCCCAGGCTGCTCCAAACCCCATCCAACCTTGGCCCCACCTCCAGCAATCCAGGGGCAGCCACAGCTTCTCTGGGGAACCTGTGCCAGAGCCTCCTACCCTCACAAGGAACAATTTCTTCCTAATATCCAACCTAAATCTTCTCTCTGTCAGTTTAAAGCCATTCCTCCTTTCCCCGTCACTCCATGCCCCTGTTGAAAATCTCTCTCCGTGTTTTTTGTAGGCTCCCTCATGTGCTGGAAGGTTGATATTGTGTGGCAATATATTCCTTGATATTTTTACAAAAAAACGAGAGGAAAGAAAGATGAGATTTTATTTGCAGATTAAGACACTTCATCAAATATTCAATTGCTCTATAATGTTTCCTAAATGTAGGTTCAAATACTATCTAAGGTGCCCTAAGGGACACCACTGTCTCCCAAGTGGGTTAAAAAGCCTGTCTGCCCCACATCCTTTGCCATGACAGCCATGTGGAAGCTGTGGGTGCCCTCTGATATCTTAAACTCCAAGCACCAAAGTTTAGGCAGCTGAATCAAGCTGGTCAGTTCAGCAGGAGTTACACTGCAGCAGATCTCCAGTGGGTACCACTCTATGGGGTAGAACTCCCTAGACTGGCTCGGTTTTTTGTGAGTGGGTTGGGACACAGGTACTGTTTCATAGGTTTGGCCAAAAGTTCAATGCTCACAAGATATGGTGGATACAAAAGATTTATATGTCAGCTCTTTTAGTCCCAAAATTCCCAGAACAGGCAAAGAGGAATTGAAATAGAGTTCCTCTAGTCATATGTTGTGGATTTTTTGAAAGTTGTAAAATCTGAGATGTTTTAAATCTGAACTCATTGAAGTGTCATTTTTTAAATACTGGTGGTTTTTGAGAGTTTTTCAACTGTTTGTTATTAATTATCCATTAAAAAATGTTCTGTTTGACCAGTTCAGAGTCTGCTTTGAGAGTTCAGCAGTCTGCTGGCTTGTGCTCTGTGTTGGGCCATGGAAGTTCCAAGGGAAGGTGGAAAAACCTGATGATGATTATAGAAATGTTATAGCAAAGCCTCTCTGTGCTGTCTTTTAATAAATTATTTTTGAAGACAAACCAAATGTCATACATTACCAAAAGACATGGGACAACAGTGAAGACTTGATTCTGTCTTTATAGAATCATAGAATCATGGCAGGGTTTGGGTTGGTTTGGAATGGACCTTAAAGACAATCTGGTTCCAAACGCTCTGCCATGAGCAGGAACACCTTCCACTAGACCAGCTTCCTCAAAGCCCCATCCATTTATATTTTTAAAATCCCTTTTTTGACAATTTTTTTGTTTGCTCAAGAAGGATAATGAAATCTGAAGGTTATAGACAGGTACTTATATGAAAATCAGATAGTCTTAGAGTTAACTTTGAAATATGCAAACAACAGCTGGCCCAATATCAAAGGCTATAGACAAGGCAGCACATTTTTCTAATACCTCTTTAGGGAAACTTTGCCCTACACTGGTATTAGGTGCTATCATTCAGAGGCATAATTTTAGCTAACATTGTAATGCTGATTATAGTCAGGTTTATGTTTCGATCTCAGCTGACCCTAGGGAATTAATTTCTGATTCAATTAAATGACTAGGTGACATTCAGTCTGAATTTTTACCTGAAATTAAACTCTGAGCAAGCACAGTTCATCTCAGATTGCAGCCATCTACATCCTGAACTATGCTGCAGTACCTTAGTTATAAAGCTGGGCAGCCAGGTTTCCAACCCTGAGATTGTCATTACCATGAACTGCTCCTTGGGAGGTTGGAGGGTGACATCCCAGGTTGCCCAGAGAAGCTGTGGCTGCCCCTGGAGATGTTTAGGGCCAGGTTGGACAGGGCTTGGAACAATCTGGGATAGTGGAAGGTGTCCCTGTCCATGGCAGGCACTTGGAATTGGATGTCCTTTAAAGCCACCTCCAACCCAAACCATTCAATGATTCTATCATCCTCTTATCTACTAAATGTGTGACTGGTGTAATCCAAAGAAGATGAGTCTTATATGTTTATCTGGATTTGTCTGGGCTGCTTATAATTAATTAGTTTCAAAAGAAATCAACTGACCTGTTTGCAAAAGTTGCTGCTGAGTTTATACAGTAAATATTACTATATAATTCCAAGGTCATCAGTTTTTTTTTTTCTTCTTCTTTCTTATAGCACAGGCATTATATCTCAACAACATTAGAGAATCCAGAAAAGAAACAAAATTATGAAATTAAAATTCTGTGCAAACAAGGTCTCCCTGGAAAAATTACAGCTATGGCAGAAATTTTTTTAAGGTGGAGAGTTACTTTTCAGAGGAACTTAATCACAATTTCTTCTCCAGAACTCTGTGAAAGTTGAATATCATGTATTCATCATCACCAGAGCATGGAGGATCCTCATTTATCACCCCGAATGACAGCAAATACCCATACTTGGGCATCTGAACCCTGAGAGCGTACACTAAAATTCTGTACAACTGCAGCTGGCATCCTCATCTCCCTCTACAATTAATAGAGGGGAAAAACTCATTTTTTGTGATAATTGTACTAAGACTGTATGTTTGGCTAGATTATTCCAACAAAAAAATTCCAGAAGAAATAAGTAGAATAAGGATGTGTTCTCTTCCAGATGCTCAAGTTAAGTTCTTTTGTTCCTCACCCTTTGGGCTCATAACTGTGAAACTTTGTATACTCTAAATTTGGCTTTGACTGGAACACCAGGAAACAACCCCACTTTTTTTAGTGGTTAGAGCACTTCTCCTGAAGAGGGAAAATGCAAGTTCAAGATCCACATCTGAATGACCCAAATGTCCCTTTTCCCTAATGAATACTTTTGACAACTCAAATATGCTCTCAGCTCAAATCTGCCTCAATTGTCAAGCTCTGAATCCTGCTTTCCTGGCAAGATTTAATCCTAATTTTAAAATATATTACTTGGACTGAAATTCATGTTTTCTCTTCTAGTTTTCTATTTTTGTTCCAGTATCCTCCTCTTTCCTCTGCATTAGATAACCATGTTGGCTATTAGTCCTCCCAGTTTCAGTGCCTAATTCTCCATCCCAGAGAGAATCTTTATATTCCAGGTATAGACATTGTAGTGACAGAAAAAAATATACCTTTCTACTCAATATTTAATGCCTCAGAAAATCCAGACTGTTTATCTACTGAAGTAAGGAGTTATAGTGTCCTCAAATTCAGATTCCAGCCTCAGCCTCCATCCTTGTCCTTTTTTTTGATGGCCTGTTCTGCAGTACAAGTAGCACATTCTTAATCTATGTATGCAAGTACCCACAGCAACTTCAAAGATAAATTGAGCACATGTTAATCCATGGTTATCAGCCACAAATTTTCAAAAATCACTGCAGATGACAAAGTGTCATGACAGCCCTAAAAAATGAGATTTCTAGTTATTTAAAACTGAAGTAATTCTTCTGTTTTTTCCTTGTACTGTTCTTTTTTGTGCCCTGAGGGTGTTTCAGGGTTTTTGCTTTTTTTTTTCTTAATCCAACAGCCTTAAAACTTAAAATAATGAGTGAAGGTAGCAGTGTGCAAGTCTGTGATTTAAATATTTCTGCTGATTTTGGTAGGTTTTGTATGAAGTCATTACTAACCTGGTGTTTCATTCCTTATTTAAAAATGAGGACAACAGCTCTTCTGTACTTTAAATGAGTTTTGTGAGATTAAGTTAATTAATGTCTGTGAGGTCATCTCTTTTAATGGAACATGGGAGGTTTTCAACAGAATTTGTGAATTACTTAGAGGATTAAGAGTAGAATGGAGGTGTAAAATACTCATTATCATTCAAGCTCAGTGTCAGAAGTTGTTTGATTATTGCTTGTGTTGTACTGAGTTACTTTGTTCTCATCTTTCCCCTGCAATTCACAGGAGTTTATGAGTTTTTTCAAGGGGTTGGGTAATAATCAGTCCGTGGAAGTGTCTCAAAATATGATCTTGCTCCTTTCTGCCTGAATACAATTGAGTTGTTGAAACTCACTTCATCCAAGGGCAAGGAGTTTCTTTCCTTGCTCACTCTAAATTCCTGCAAAATAAAATTGAAGGGAAGGCATAAGTTTAGCTCAGCCATCCTTATTTTTATTACACATTGCCAAGCTTTAAGAAAATAATTTAAAAATTTGTTGTTTTCAGCTAAGAAAAGTATTTAATCACAAACTGAGATTTAAACATATACTCAGCTACTCTTTATGAAATTCAGGCGCATGTTTTGCTAAAAAGGTTTTTATTTGAGCATGGACTTAAATACAAACTTATGTGCAAGACCTCAGCTCAAGGCAGAGTCTAAACAAATGCCTGAGCAAACGCATGTCTGAATTTAGACATATGCTTTAATTTTAAAATGGAAATATCATTAAGGATAAGTGCATTTTAAACACATCATACCTTGGTAAAGGAGGGCTTTGAAACCCACTTCCACCTGACAACTGAATGTGTTTATCCTTCTGCTTTCTGTGGCTCAAGCCTGGCAGTTTCTAGAGGTAGCTTGGGTGGAGAGATATGTGGAGAAAGGACTTGTAATAAATATTTTGGCAGATTCTGGAAAATTATCTCCTAATCAGTCAAGACCAAAGTTGTTTTATCACTGGCAATTGAGCAACTATAATTAAGAAAGGTGTTAATAGTGATGCTGACAGAGAGTGATATGGATAGCAGTAACAGCAACAACAATATTAATAGTGAAAGAAATCCCACCAAATGGCAACACAGCTTTTCCTTGATGCCATCCATTTTTATTTCATGTGCACTATGGAAAATTCACTGATTTCCAGTCCATTAAAACACATTTCAGAGCTGTGTTGTTTGAAGTTACCTTACTTCAGAAACAGCTCTTTTCAATTAACTCTGAAACCTCTTTCAACAGCCTTTCATAAATAGGCCAACATCAATGGCATGCTCGGAGTCAGTGTGTATCTCTAATGGAAATGCACAATGGGCCACGCTCCATGCCTCCAGGGAGAACATCTTCCATTTCAGACAGATTCAATGAGAAGTTTTGCCAGCTATTCTGGGTCTCTCACTTTTTTGTCTCAGGTTTAGCTCATAGCTGATCAATGGCTGTGCTTTTTAATTACACTGTACGCTCTGTAATGATTTGTCACTCATTGAACCTGGGTGTTCTTTCAGCCAGCAGAGGGTAAAAACAAGGAAGGAGAAAGAAAGTGGCAATAACCCTCTCAAAGACAAGAGGACAAGAGGATGGGATGTAACACATTCTACTATTTTGCTTGGCAGCAATTTGCATGAAGAGGGGGTGAAGTCAAAGTTAGAAGTTCAGGTTATGAGAGTTTTTCAAAATCCATGACTTGCAATAAATATTTTCCAGTTAACTTAAATGAATTAAGAGTCTAAGGTATGTTTTGATACATTTTATATTAATACTGATGCATATTATACTTCAATATAATATTTATATTACATTAAAATAGTTATTTGCTATACATGTGGCTCCCACTGACTGGATTCTCTGGAAACACAGAGTGAACTTCTCATCCTCTTGTCCAAAGAGCAGGCTCGTAGCAGCCCTTGTATCAAGGAAGGTGTATTAATAAAGGCACAATCACACTTCCATAAATCAAACATCTTTTATGTTGGCCTTGTCTTCCACACTTCTGAATGGAGTGTGGACAATGACAGTACATAGCTACCCACGTGTTCCAGATGTATTTCACACATCTGGAAATGTGCTGAAGAGCATCTGCATTATCCAGCAGAGCACAAACCAGAAATTTCCAAGCTAAAGCAGATTTGATCTCGTAAATCTCCACAATCCTTGTCCCTTTCCTTCACCTTGTCACATCTCCCTTCAGCAGAGGTTTGCATTTAACCATTTGAAAATACACCCCTGGGGCTTCAAGTTCTTATGTCTGCCTCTAAATGAGACCTTTTTTTCTCCTAGAAACAGTCTTTCAACAGTCTTATTTTGACTTAAATGTGAAAAATACAGGCTTAATTCTTAACCATAGGAATACAGATGTGCTAGGATTCCTTATCAGGTTTCTAACTAGAAATGAAACTTGAACAGCTTCCCCTCAATAAGCTCAAATAAGCCAGATAATAATATATTTAAGTGCAAGACCTGTTTAGAATAGGTGCAAGGTATTATACAATTCACTGGCAGGAGGTTACAGCCGTTGATCTGAGGACAGGATCTCTTTCAGATTCTGCTCCTATGAAATTCAGACTATTGTGATAAATGCCACAACACAGATGCAGGAATCCCAGGTTCAGCTTTCATTTTGGAGAGCCTCCCTCTCCACAGACCCATTGTCTAATGATACAGGGTGAATATTTGCTGCTATATTTTTTGCAAATGTACTGTGCCTGGCACATTCAGAATGAAGCAATATCAGGCTGAATGATTTGCCTGTTCTATACCCTAATTTTCATTCTAATACTCTTTTCATTTCTGAACTATCCCAGATAATGACTGGCAAACGTTAAGTCCAGTGCAATCTCAGTTTCTGACTTTACATCTAACTTTACCTTCTAATGGCAATGATGGTCCTAATGGTGGATACATTAGTGTTTCAGAAATTATCTTGCAGCTGGATATTCCAGTGGACAATTTAATATTTTAACAATTCAGAAAGTCATCACATTAAGATCACAAAATAATACTTTTAGGTTTTTTTCAGAGAATGGGTTAGATTGAAAGATATCACAGTGGATCATCCCACTTATCCATAGGAGACATGACACAAAAGGAAGAATGAGATTCAATTGCTCCTAAAACTTTATTTCCAATTTCAAGTTACAAGTTTTTAATTGTGATATAAATTTAGAAGAAAAACATATAATATAAAATATATAAATACAAATTAGGAAAACAATACATAAGGAAATGAAAGAAGCATAAAATGAGATACAATAGAAATAAAAATTTTAAAATTCTGCTTCTGAATTTTATGAAGGAAAACATTATGATTTTCAAGATAATTTTCTTTAGTAACATTTTTAACTGAAAGAAGTTTTCTAACTCTAAAATCTGTGTTTCACTGTATTTCACAATGGTTTTTAGTTCGTTTAGTAATTGTTTTCTCCTAAATTATATTGTATGTACCTCAGTGGAATAACGTGGGTTAACTCCTGAATCATGATGCATATAATGTTTATTATCTCTTGCTCTGGAGATTTTACACCTTCTTCTGCAGAATAGTTCAAGAAAAAAATGGAAGGAAAGCCCCTGATTTCTTACAATTCTTTCTACTCCTTTCTTCCCAACTTCCAGTTCCTTCCTGTGCCCTTAGCACACAGAATGAGAGCCCAGGAGTGCTCATGGATGAAACCACACTGGATGAAGGAAATGTAAGGAATTAGTTTTCATCAGGCCAGGCTCTCCTTTCCCAGGTGAAGGGCTCTAAGTGGTTTGCAAATATCTTGCCCAAAAAATCTGGGATATAGATCTGCTATTATCCCGTTTGTAAATCTCATCTAAACTCAGATGTTAATCCCAGTTAATGGGAAATGGTTTTTAGAGCAAATTCCCTGTGTTGGCTCCAGACAAGGCCTTTGAACAAGTACAGAAAATTCCTGGTGCAAAGTGGAGGGACTTTTGCTTTGAGGCAGAGCTTGTGGATCACTCACCTGGACTTGGCCACATAAATCTAGCCTGTGTTGTACTTCTATCCTTTGAGGGATCTGGATCTAAATAATTTCAATGAACTTTCAGATATAACATAAATAACACTCCAGCACTCACTATAATTCAGCCGTAGCCATTATGAATCAATTATATCCCTCCAGGCCATGCATTTACCCTAGAGATGGAGTTGGCCTGCAGTTGCTGGGGCTGTGTTAGTCTGAATACATCAGGCTTACATAGGGGCATGAAAATATAAGTAGATTTGCATGTAAAAGCCTAAATAAAAGAAAAAAATATTCTGGTTGCAAGTCCTCAGTTGATTTCTTTTTTTTTCTTCTTTTTTGAATGCTCTGGCTCATGATCACACTGTGAAATGGAAGAACAATATCTTCCATCTCAATCCCAAACTATCAAAACCTACCAAAAATCATTCAGGCCAAGCTAACCAAGAATGCAACGAAGCTCACCTAAAGGCAAGCTTAAATTTTACTAATTTCTATGTAATTTAATGACAGACTTCAATAAAAATCAAGTGTATGATTAGGTGCTTTCATGAGTCATTTTCATGAGATGGATCATTAAAATTAAGTATAGATTTCAATCTCTAATGAAGAGAAAAAACAAAATGTCTAATTTTATCTAAGTAGTTCCAATTATATACATGGGTTTCTGTGGTATTTCAGCCAAGATGAATGTGAAAGTTTTCTGAATTGAGGTCCATTGTTTTTTTCAATTTAGGTGCAATCTCTCATAGAGGCATTCTGAGAAATTCTTGATTCCCATCCTATTAGCTGGAAGGGCTCAGAGAAATGCAAATATTGTATTCCATGGGAAATTTTTTTAACTTTAGATGGCAGTTCCTGTAATTTTTAATGCACAAAACAAAATACTTGTTCAGGCAACTTCCTCATTTCAATTTTATCCTTTTCTCATCTACTAATGTTCTCAATCTAAAGATGTCTGGATCATCTGTTCTACTAAAGTCACGAAAGACAATGTTGGAACCAGTTGCTGTGTCAGTGAATGTGGATATTCATGATGAAAGCTCAGTGTTAAGCTGGGAGATTTTATTCATATCCTCAAAAACCATTAAACAGTCTGAGCAGCCTTGAAAAATAATTATTGTTGATTTACATTGTATTCAGTTAAATTCACTGTTGCTACAATTGTTATTGATGCTACTACTATGACTAGTGCTGTTACTGCTACTGATGACAGTAATTATAATGAAAAATTTTAAAAATTAAGCTTTTAGATATGAACTCTAATCCAAAATTTCAGTACATTCAACAGGCACTGACCGGTTGCCCAGAGGAGCTGTGGCTGCCCCATCCCTGGAAGTGTTCAAGCCCAGGTTGGACAGGACTTGGAGAAACCTGGGATAGTGGGAGGTTTCCCTGCCCATGGCAGAGCGTGAAATGGGATGAGCTTTAACATCTCTTCCAACCCAATTTATGCTGTGATTTTATGATTTAGAGAAATTCAGAAATAATGAAAAAAAAAAAAGCCATACAAAGATCAACTTTAAAAGGCAGGGGTAGAGTGTATATATATTCCTTAAATCAGTGGAAGAGCTACCAACAAATAATGAGTTTAGAGATCTAAAATTCAGTTCTGTAAGCAGTCAAACAAAACCCCATATCAGTTAATCTCATGTATTTTAAGGTGCTGAGTTAAATCAACTATTTTTTATTAGATCTGGATAAAACCCAGTATTTTGTTCCTGGTATGCCTTTCTAAATCCTGCATAGAAAGGGCATTAGACTTGAAAAATGTCCTTGAAGTAGAACTGTCAGTTCTACTGTATAAACTGTGCTTTTCCTGAGACCATCCAGGCTTTGGCCAGCAACAAGATTTTTTCATCATGAAGGAGCTCACATTTAGTTAGCAACATGTCTACATTTCCCCATATGGTTCCTTCCAAGGTGTTGTGTCATATACAATGATGTCACATTCTAGAGGAAGAAGGAGAAAAGGCCTCAAGCTGTTTTCTTCCTTTTTTAAAGCTTCACCGATTATGTGGTTGCTTTAAGCAGCCTGCTCATCTCTAGCGTGCAGTTGGTTATCTGCTCTCCTTAATTTGAGCTTGCATGCATTCACACGGCTTTAAAAGAAAATGAACAGCATTTCTTACCAGACATCCAGTGATTATCTACCCACATTTTCAGTCCAATGTATTTTCACTGGCTTCTGAAGTGTGAGATTTTAAAGGGTGCAGTGTAAGGGTTTACATCTTCATCCAAGCTGCTATATTTACATGCCTCGTAAACCTGTGGTGCTTAAGGCTTTCGGCAGCACTGCTTTGATTTCATTTGTGGCTTTATAATTATTATTTTATTCTCAGGCATATTATTCTTGGAGCGCCAGCTTTGTAATGTAATGGGAATGTCCAGGAACGTCCTTTGTTCTCTCAGTAAAACGACTTACACATGAATGTATGAGCCACACACGTGCCTTACACAGCCCGTTTCCTGATTTTTTTTTTTTTGTTTTAATGTATAAAAGATTTTTTTTTATTCTTGCTCATTGTTAATGAACCTCTGCAATAACAAAATACCTCCTAATTTTTCACAAAGATTTAATTTCATAGAATTGTGGAATGGTTTGAGTTGAAAGGGACTTAAAGACCTTAAAGACCTTAAAACTCATCTTGTTCCATCCCCCTGCCTTAGACATTTCTTATTCAATGCTTGAAAATGCCCTAAAAATTGTTTTTGGAGAGGTGGAAAGGAATCTTTTTGGTGGGAGTATTCAACTCGTTTTGAGATCAAACACAATTAAGTTTTTTTATATTAAGATTGTTCCATGTCACATGCATAATATCCCAAGTTTCTTTTTCTGGAAAAGTTATAGGTTCCTTTTAAACAGAGGCACTTCTAGAAATAGATGTACTGCCATCTGACTGGTGGTTTCAGCAGAAGGACTACTGGTCAAACCAACTTTGTCTTTCAGGAAAGTAATTTTAAACCCTGTGATTTCTTTTGCCCTGATTAGCTCTGCATAAACCACATCTTCGTGCAATTTAACAGAGCTCTGAAATAGGATGGGTTGGATTCATGGTGCAGAGGTCTGGACTGCAGAGCTACAGACAGTCTGACTGTCTTTAGTGCCCTAGGAAATTAAAGGAGAAAAGAGATGGTATCTGGGTTCAATACAGATAATCCTTAAATGCTTATCAAGTAAACTGCTCTAAATGTGACATTTTTTCTTAAAAATAGAAAATTCTTCATGCTAGCTGATTCGGAGATATTTTCACTGCCGAGGTCTATGGTATGGACAGCTGAACATTGCTCCCATTCTCCATGGCTGAGAATCTCTTGCAAGTTTTTGTACACATGATTACCAACACATATTTTTCATAATTCATTTATTACAATGACAGGGTCCTGTTAACTAAAATAAATGAATTTTCTGTTTAGACATATGTTAACCTCCAGGTGTGCAAGCTTTTCTACAAGGATAGCAGCATGAATTCACCTGGAATACAAGCTGCATAAACTATTTAAGTAATATTTACATCACTGGATATATTGGTCAAACAAGAACATACAACATGACTACACACAATCAATAGGAATGGAGCTCAAATTGTGGATATAGTGCATGAGATCAAAGCAAAAGTGTATATTTTATGTTTGTGGTGTAAATGCTGCTGTAGAACCAAAAGGGTTAGATTAAGAACAATCACAGTTTTTCCATATGTTGTACAATAAATCCACATTATCCAGCAACCCACATGGGATATTCTTTGCTTGAGACAAACCCTGACAGCCCTTCTTGGCACCCAACTTGGGGCTCGGAGCATCTGAGATAATGAGTTGATCAGATTTGATGCTAATGTGCAAGGTTGAATTGATAATTTTTATTGCTGTTCAGCTCTTAATTGTAAGAGATAGGAGCCAGGAGAAGCTGCCACACAGCATGTCAGAGCCACAGCAGTACCAAGCATCTCTCCAGGAAGTATCCAAGGGTGCCATAGGTATAAAAGCTTCATCACAGAAGTACATTCTCCACTTGCATCTCCCGTATTCTAACCTCCCAACATTTATGACCACATTAAACTCTGTTCCTGCTCTTTGTCAACGTATTCTGAGCTAGACCATGCCTGGAGTCCTGTCTCCAGTTCTAGGATCCTCAGCATAAGAAGGACATGGAGTGGTTGGAGCGAGTCCAGAGGAGGCCACTGAGACAATCAGGGGGTGAAGCGGCTCTGTTTGGAGAGAGGCTGGGACAATTGGAATTGTTCAGCCTGGAAAAGAGAAGGCTTGGGGTGACCTAATTGCAGCCTTTCCAGTACCTGAAGGGAGCCTATAAGAAAGTTGGGAAAGGACATTTTACAAGGCTTGGGGTGATAGAGTGAGGGGGAATGGCTTCTAACTGACAGAGAGTAGGTTTAGATGGTGAGGGTGAGGGTGGTGAGGTGCTGGCACAGGTTGCCCAGAGAAGCTGTGACTTCCCCATCCCTGGAAGTGTTCAAGGCCAGAGTGGATGGGGCTTGGAGCAAATTGGGATAGTGGAAATTGTCCCTTCCCATGGCAGGGGGTTGGAATGAGATGATCTTTAAGCTCCTTTCCAACCCAACCATTGTATGATTTTATTATCTGCATGACTGCATTAATGGCATCTGTTACATGACCAGGATGAGATGTAGCTGGCCAAAGGTAAACATTTCAGTAGGTCAGACACTTGTACCTTAAAATAGTGTTTTTCTCTGTTTCTATTAAGGGATCTCAATAACTAAATTAGGCATGACTGTGTGAATTGTAGATATCTGAGGATCAATAAAACAAGCTTCAACCTCAAGGTCTCTTCAATTTTGTCAAAATTATATCACAAGTAGCTTTATTTTCCAAAAATGTCTAGAGATTGTGAAAGCCTCCTCCCCTGAAAGCCAATCTCAGATCATGGACTACTGGATGAGGTCACAGTCAGTTACTCTTCCAAGAAAAATCAAACATACCTCAGCAATTTCTGGCTGATGTTACTTTATTTTTAAAAATATGAACTACTGAAGACTACGATCTTTTCAGGTTTTACTAAAAGATTTTCTTAGCATCTAGTCACAACTGAGCTTTAATGCCTAATCTCATGTTCATAATATGAAGCAGAAAATGGAAGTATTTTTTTTACTCAAAAGCAGTAATTTTTTTGGTAGCAATTTTCAGAGGAAAAGAAAAAGCAGCATAACTTCACAACAGATAAATATTAACTATACTTTCCTGGGGAAAAAAATAGTCTTCATTTTAGTCTTCTAATTAATATAAACAAAAAAAATACAAAATAATCCTTCAAACTCATAATCAAACTGGCTGTGGAGACTTATACAGAAGATCTAGTTACTTTTGCAGATTAATGAACTCATTTTCAAGATCTCTAACATATGTTCACTTCTAACATTTATTGACTGCTTCTGTGTTCTTGTTGTATTCAGCTGATACTCATCAATCAGCACTGCTGCAAAAGTAAATCACAGAATGGTTTGGGTTGGAAGGGACCTAAAAGATCACCCAGTTTCAGCACCTTGCCGGGGGCAGGGACACCTTCTACTATCCCAGGTTGCTCCAAGCTCTGTCCAGCTTGGCCTTGAATGCTTCCAGGAGTGGGGCAAATGCCACATCCGTGTATTTGTCACTCTCTCTTACCTTGGAATCAGCATGGAATACACAAAACAATCATCTCCTTCTTTCATCTGTCTAATAGAGAAGACACCCAGATCCTCTGAGCTGCAAGTCCTCTTCTCCCCATCCAGCGGATGTCCTGAGGCAGCCACGGTGCCTGTGTTAGACACACCTCCCACTGAAAATGCATAATTTTCTCATCTGGGTCATATGAATAATAATAGAGACAGGTCCTTTTTTTGATTTTTTTTTTTTTTGTTGCTTTCAATCTGATATTATTTCAGCATTAAATGGCTGAATTCACTGGAATCCACTGAAATTTGCAACTCCTTGCAAACCAAACCATACCCCAGGGCTCTGCTGCAGCACATGTAAGAGCTGTGCCATTTGGCTTAAAGATTCTTGGTTCCCCTTGGTTCAGACTCAAGCAGCCCTTCCTGTAAATTGTATGAACAGAAGAAAATTCCCTTCTCATTGCAAGCTCATAAAATAAATTGCCTTATCTTTTTGTAAAATTTTCTTCCACAAATGACCTATTTGACTATATTTTTATTTCCATGAGAAGGAAGGGGTATCCTCCACTTCTTTTTAGCTTGTCCTTAAATATTCATGACAAAGGAAGAAAACCTGTTAAAACAGAAATGAGCAGGCTCTAAAGAACAAGAAAATTGTCAACACTTTGGCCTTCACAAGTCCAGAGAAAGAGCTGATACTTCACACTTTCATGGAAATGAAGATGTTAATGAGGAAACAGGGTAGGGAGTGAGAAAGGGAAACAAAGAATGTGGTTTATGGGCCTTTATTTTGTAAATATTTGGACTCCTGCAAATTTGTTAATTGAGGCAATTGATTTTTGCCTGAAAATGGTCACAATGTCTAATTCATTAAAGCCTAAAATAACATCCTTTGGGCTAAACAGGGTCATTTCTTTTGTAACCTTTTAGTGACGTATTAACAATTTGGAAGCATTTCTGTGCATATTTTAAGAAGTGCCACATTAACAAGAATGGGCCTGGAGAAAGAAAAAAGAGAAAGAAGTCACAAACACACACACATGCAAGAGCACACACACACACACACAGGGAACACATGGCCTCCAGCCCCTGTCCTTCCTCTTCTGCAGCATTTTAAGGTCTGTGTTTAATATTGCCAAGCCTACTTGAGTGATAAATGCAACTGTATAAAAATTACTTATTACAAGCTGTCATGTTGCCTCACTCACATCACAGGGCTAGAGGCACTGTACATAAAGCTCGAATCTCCACCTTGACAGCATCGGCAGCGCTTTAAAATAAAATGCTTTCAGTCATGAATACAAAACATAATTTACCTTTTCATAATACTTCAGTTTGGAAACACTTTGGAAAGCTCATGTTACCGTCAAACCTTTACCTGAGCTGTGCCAGCACCCAGTTAATTCCGAGTTGTCAATTTACTTCAGCACTGCTTTCCATCACTTAGCCTTTGAAGAAACATTAAGCTGTTCAAATTGCCATCCTCTTAATTTTTTTCTCTTAAAGTTATATTTATCCTCAGTTCTTTGGCGGTGAGTAGCTGACACAATAGGATTATTTCAAGCATTAAATTACAATTTGGGAGAGTGCCTGCTTGCTATGTTTCTTTTTCAGAGCCCCCCTCACTTGCTGTATGTTCACAGAGTCAAAAAATATTCCTGACTCTCATCCCCTGCTTTCCCCCCACCTTTTCCATAGAGTCTGGTTACACAATTCCCCTTGAATTGCTCCTCCCTTCCAACGTCTGGCCGAGATCAGAGGTTTAATTCCTTGCTGCAGTAGCCCAGCCACCCCTTTTCTCCTGCATCAATACTGTACTGATGCTTAAACATAAAAGCTCACTGTAAGCTGTGAATGTCAGTGAGATGGAAATTGGAAGTGAAGGTTCCAGGGAGACCGGCCGGGTAAGAAGTGATGCGTTGTGACTGTTTTTATAGTTGGTCATGATGCATACAGTATGTGAAGTTCCCATCTGTACTGGTGTCTGCCCACCAGCCACCCTGCCACATTCGCAAAAGTGGCTCCAGCACCGAGCGCAATCGGAACAGAACTGCAGATGCCTCCCTTTAGCCCAAATTTCTTTTGACAATGTTCACATCCAGTTAGGGCCCAAAGTGCTTGTACTTGTCAGGAGGGATAAGGAGTGAGGAAAGTAGTCCCTTTTCAAAAGCGAAACAGAATCGCCAAAGGAAATATTTTCTCATCTTCCCCCATCCTCTCCCTCTTCGGCTGCCCCCGCCTTTGCAACTCTCTGTCCTCCCCCTCCCTCCTCCAGAGATGCATGTCCAAAAAAAGAAATGATAAAAAAAGAGAAAAAAATAATTAGATTGGCATCTCTGATACAGCTCTACAGATTTTTTTTTTTTTTTTTGTCCAGCAATTGGTGAAGGAAGGAAATGCAAGTGGGAGAGAAACAGAGAGGGAAGATTTTGGATTTGACAGGGCTGATTACAACAGCCCACAGGAGACATATCGTGCCCACAAGCTCTGGGATTCAGCTACAGGGGGATTTGCTGTCCCTAGAGGGTTGCTTATCTAGGTGACAGAAATGGGTGCATTTCCTATGCTATTTGAAGATATTTTGATTCCACACATACAGATATCATTTGCTAGAATCAAAATCTCTTTCCCTTCATATTCTTATATTTCTATTTTTAAAAGAAGTTTTCTTGATTTTAATTGATTAATGGATCATTTAGTGAATTAAGGCAATGATACTTTTGATTATGACATAGAGTCAGAACTCAAAGATTTTTTGGTTCTGATAGCTGATGACAAGTCCATGATCAATTTGCTCAGGCCACAGGTGTGTTTCCACAACTGTAGAACAGTGGAATAATGCACAACTGTGTCTGTAAAGGGGTCTGAAGATGGATTCCTCATCCTTTTTTTGGGATTTTTTGCTGACTGATGCATTACAGATCAGAGCAGGTTTCAGTAGATAAAGCCATATTAGTGCAAAGGATCACAGAAAACCAGAATTTTTTGGGTTGGAAGGGACCTTAAAAACCTGTTCCAACCCCTTGCATGGGCAGAGACATTTTCCAACAGACCAGGTTGCTCCAAGCCCAGTCCAGCCTGGCCTTGAACACTTCCAGGGATGGGGAAGGTGCAACTGGGCAACCTGAGCCTCACCATTTTCTGAGTAAAGAAGTTATTTCTAGTATCTAATCTAAGTTTGTTCTTTTCAAGTTTAAAGCCATTCCGTCTTGGCCTGTCACTCCAGGCCCTCATCCAAAGACCCCTTGTAGCCCATTTAGGTACTGGAAGGTTGTAAGACATTAATAAGTGTTGCTAATCAAGCAAATGTTGACAGTTGTGACATTTCCATGGTACTCATCCTGAAAAGTTTCCTCACCTCAACCTAGTGCTCACACCTGAGCAAACCTCATGTAAAAAGAGCTTCACCCACTAAATCCAGAGGACTTGTAGAGATCCTTTCTGACCTGTTCCTAATTCAACGGAAAAAGGATGTTTAGTGGAAATTTCCTGTTTGCATTAGATTGAAGATTATTTTGCAAAGGCTCTTAATTTAGCATATAAATAAATGACCTTACTATTTAAAAAAAAAATTTCTTTTAATTTGGACTACAAATGTATCTGACATACTGTCCAGATATCTCCCCATATCTTTAAAAATCAATAAGAATTCAGTATAATTAAATATTGCATTTACTATATTACATATACTGTCTATAGAATAGAAAGTCAACAGAAATTAAATATAAATAGATCGCTATAAAAATTATTCTTATATGTTTAAACACAGTAGTAAATTTGGATTTTTTTCCATAGTTTGGTTTTGAGCAGAGCTCGAAGCTTGGGGGAGTTTAGGCATCCAAGCACCTTAAATATTTTCCACTATGTAAACAATGCTCTCAGTTCTGGTTAGTGTGTTCAGCAAATTGGCTGAATTGAGATTAAAAGAGCAACAAAGCCAAGACCACTCTGGTTTTGATACTGGATTACAGCGTCACATCAGAAAAAATTCAAATTTTATTGGAACCTTGGGCTGAATTCAGGTTGGTTAGCTGAAGTCATAATGATTTCCATGTTCTTTTGCCCCTTGTCCAGGGTAGGTGCAGTGTAGCCTGTGGAATCTCTGGCATATGGGACAGCAAGAACACATTTATGGACACTGCGTGTTCTGAAAAAACTTTTAAGCAAAGTAGGCTGAGCCTGACTTTCATTCACTGCCAGTTCCTGAGGACTCAGTTGTGTTTTCCTGGTTCTTTGGGAAGAATTGCAGCTGCACAAGGCAGCTGAGGGATTATACCCAGCCTGTTGGCACAGTGCAAGAACCTGACTGTAAACCTAGAAAATAGCCAGGGGGAATGAAAAAAGGGAGGAGCTCCTCCCAACCACCCCAGGCAACCCAAAACTATCTCAAACAACTTAAATCCCAAGCAATCCAAGACAATCTTAAGATCTGGAGGATAGTTATGAAAACACTGGCTTCCCAGGTAGTCCTGAAGCCCTGGATTTTGCTCCTGAAATAGCTGAGTGTGCTTTTCCTAGATGTTCTCTCCACCTCATGTTGGATCTGACCCATGTAGCTGTTTCACAGTCCTAGAGAGGAGACAGAAAAGATCAGGGAGGACAGAAAACAGAAATCCATGAATCCATATTTAATCTCAACAAGTGCAGGGAGGCTCAGCACAGACTTTCATTCCTCTTTGCTGAGCAACCATGTGGTGGGAGGTGTACATCTAATTTATCCCCATGGGACTCAAAGGAAAATGACACTGCAGAATGGACAATGTGTGACCTGGCATCACACAAACAAACAAGCAAACCAAAAATAAAAGGAGAGGAAAAAAGTTTAATAGGGTTAGAATAACTGAGGTTTTACCTTCAGTCTTAACAATGAACTAACAAGAGTTGAGTCACCTGATTGCAAAATTTAATGTACCCAAATGCCATTGAAGACTTTATTTTGAGATAGTACAAAACCAGCCCAGGCAAATCCATACCACTCTCACAAAACTATCACCATATGTGTTTCCTTCATTGGGAGAACACTCATTATGATGTTGGAATTCCATTATGGGATGGAGCTGGTGCAGTCAGCTCAGTCACTGGCACTTGGAAGAGCTTTAATTAGCAGTTTTCCCTCTTCCTCTGTGGTTCACTGAAAGAAGGGTTTGATGGCAATTGGAACTGGACATGGTCACATGAAGTTCTCTGAGGTCTTATCTACAACCTTAGTTTCCAAAAACATGAATACTCAAGACCAGTCCACTGCTCCTTAGACATAAATACAGTTTTGAAAAAGGAGATAATCCTGTGTTGAGCTATTGAATTACAACTCCAATGGCTCCTTCCTAGACTTCCTCTGCAGTCTCAGGGAAGTAAATTTGGTCCAGTTATCTTCAAGTTTGATATGTATTCTAAAATTATTTATTGAACTTCATTCTATGGACATGGAGAAGGCAGGAACTGTGGGGTGGTTCTGTTTTCCTGTGCTTGCAGGTGAAACAGGGCCAGGATATTTTCCCTGGTGCTGATGCCACTTTCCATGATCCAGCCATCTATAACTAAATCTTTTTACTGTCTAAAAAAGAGTGACTGCACCCAAACTGCCTCTTAGAGTGTTATAAACCAGTTTCTGGGTAACAGCAAGGATTTCTTTGGGACAGTGAAGGATGCCTTGGGCTAAATACAATACAAGTAACTGGCTATTCTAATAGCAAAAAAAAAAAAAAAAAAAAAAGAGAAAAATTAATTAGCTCCTATTATAAATGACTGGACATCAAAACAAGTAATTGCAAAGGTTTCCAGATCCTTGAGCAGAAATGAGCAGTGAAATTTCACATTATAACTATGCAAAAGCTCTCCTTACAGCACACAGTCAAGTGGTGCTTTGTTTCTTTAAATTTTACTGGGAATTTTTAGGAGGAAATTAGAAGCTGATAACTACCAGGGAATTTTAGGAGGAAGAAAAATGAAAGCTATGTTTGCACAGGTTTGTGCAGTTGGAAATAGCTGAGTTGCACATGCCTCTGGCTCTTATGTTGGATTCCAGCTACTGCAGTTTAGTACTTTGTCTTTTGGCTTTAGAGGAGATGTAGGAACTTTTCCACTGACTGCACAAAAGGAAAATACAGACCCTTCCTGTGACACAGTCCCGTTCTTTACTGTTTTTCAATTTCTCCCAATGACATCCCCATTGCATTGGTGTGCCTGTTTAGGGAGGAAGAGTCCTCTGTTTTCTTGGTAGGCAGAGCTGGGATTGTGTGTGACACATGAGCAGAAGAGGGCAGAAAAAAAATGAAATGTGTGAAATTGCCTCCCAGTCCTGACCTGGGGGGACTGTCCATAGACTGGAAAAGTCCACACACAAAATATTCATCCATCTTCCCTATGCGCTCTATGGACACTGTCACCAGGAGTGCCAGTCTGCACCAGCTGAGTGATGTGCCTTTTGTCTGCTTGGAATTGAGTCTAGCATGTCATTTTGTGTAGCCTAGGACAGCAAATACACATCTGGGGAAACTGTTCAGCTTCTTACCCATCCCTGGAAATATCCTCAAGGCCAAGTTGGACAGGACTTGGAACAACCTGGTCTCTGGAAAGTGTCCAGGCCCATGGCAGGAGGTTGGAATGAGATGAGCTTTGAGGTCCCTTCCAACCCCAACCATTCTATGATTCTGTATTCTGGGACAGATTTAAGCCAGGAACCTAAAGTAAAGCACTTGCTATTTCATGATAAATTCCCTTGAAGTCAAAAGATGCTTACAACTCCTTGGCACTTTCTCTGCTTTTAGAATTATGTACTATTGCTATTCTGTATGAATTTAGGTGTATTCAGGACCTCTGATATGAAGCTATCAATCAGACTTGTCATCCTTTGTTGTTTTTCAGATTAAGACTGCAAGTGAGAGCTTTTCTATTGACTTCCCAAAAGGAAGTGCTGAACCTCCTTATGGCACAATCCTTTCTTTCTCTTTCTTAACTTTTTTGACAGGAAAAAAAAAACCCTTGTGAGTTATATCTCTTGCTTAGCCCTGTCTTTGAAAATCAGGTTACTTCTTTGACTGGCTGTAGTGGCTGGCAGTATCAGCCATTTCACATGAAGCCCTGGCTGCTTCTTCTCTGACAATGAAGGCACAGAGTATAAAATTGAAGGTCTTAGAACTCAGTTGACAATTCTCTTTCCCTTTTCTCTTCTCTTAAAAGCGAATGAGAGCAGGTTGTTTTGTGCACAAGTATCTTCACAACATTTCTTCCAGGATTCCAACACAACACTGCTGCTCATTGGAGATGAAGGATAGCCCAGTCTTTAGGTAGCTGTTGTTAAGTGGGATAACTGATTGGAAAAAAGATATTATAATACAGCAAAGAGTGATTTTTTTTCTTGTCACTTTATGTCTGTTTCTCAAAACACCAAAATAATGAAGGAGAAAATGGTGATGGAAACCTAGCAGAGGTTGCTTTCTCATCCCTGGGAGGGTCCAAGTTCAGGTTCAACAGGTCTTGGAGTGACCTGGGATAGAGGAAAGTGTCCCAAACCATGGCAGAGGGGTGTCAGAATGAAGAACTTTTAGGTCCCCTCCAGCCCAAACCATTCCGTGATTCTAAGATAATTTGCAGCAGCTTTTGTTTGTATTGTTTTCAAAACATTTCACGGACACTGAAACTATAAACTAAATTATTTAAAACACATGGTTGTGAAAGATACTCTTGCCTTGACAGCAGATGAGGTGTATTTCTACATTTGGAACAGCAAACCAAGAAATGACTTTACACAAACTTCTGCTAATTTCCTACTTCCATGGTTGAATTTAAGGAATCTGAAAGAATTATTCTACCTTTGTGAAACCTTTGTCTGAACAATGGATAAGTTTCAGTCACTGGTAGAATCTCAAGATCCTCTTTGCTGTATTTGTTGGTATGACAGCATGAGAAGGCAAGGATGACACACTTTTAATGCATTTTAATTTCTTAAAGATAATCAAATTCATATAAATTTCCTAGTTGGAAATGCAGGTTCATTTACTGAACCCCAGTTGTGGTACCTCTGACCACAAGTGGGGGTGAATATCTCTAAGACAAAACAGCAATTGGGTGCATACAGAGAACACAAAATGCTCCTCCAGCCTCCAGTGAGTTCTGGATTTGGGCTGAACCAGGTTTGTAACTTTATTTTTAATATCTCTCCATTAATTTCTCTTCCAGGAACTTCTTCAGTCAATGCCTGTAGGCTTTTAGGATCCAAAGCTCTCTGCAGCAAAACTAAAGTATTCACTACTCAATTATATTTTGTGTGAAGAATCACCTCTGGTAGAAAAGCTGTGCTGGTAAATTATGTGGTACGTGGTTGGGAGTGCTTCTTTGTGTACACAGAGAAATGAAATTCACCACTGACTCTCTCTTGATTTTTAGAGGACTATCACTTCCTCCCCTTGGATGGATCAATGACAGCCCTTCCTCTGTCCCTTCCAGTTTCAATGCACAGAAAAAATGAGGTGGGTAAATTAATTCAGACTCTGGATGCCTGGATATCAACCTGGATAATCCTGCTTGAATTTTTAATTTATTTGTGTTGTTCTCAGAAAACATAAGTTCACGTTTCACTCCTTCATAAAAAAGAGAAAGATATTTGTCGGGTATCTGTTGCCAAACTTGTTTCATGCAAGGAAAATCTTTCTTTTGACTATAAATGGCTTAGAATGGGCTTCATCCCCCAGATCCTAAAATGGATTTGGGGCTGACATTCTTATCATCCATGCATCTTTAAATAAGTCACTCCAGAAGTCACCTTGTAGATTGAGGTGCTTACATTTCCTGTGCAGCAACAGCTAATCCTGCTTAACTTCAGAAAACTTGGGAAAAGTTAAGAGCCTTAGGCAGGCACCCACTTAGTGGCAAAACATCTGAGCCAGCTGAGGGAAGTGGCTGGCATGAAAAACCCTCTATGCCTTGGTTTTGGGGAATTCAGAGAAAGGTGCATCCAAGGCAAGAAGCTTTCTTTTGGGCATAGGTCTCTAAGTCAAACTTTTGGGCTCGGATAGGGAGCGCAGTGTTTTCACACCTGCCAGGAGAGCTGCTGCCAAACACTCATGTTTTACATAATGGTCCCGTGGTTAAAACATTGTCCTGGGAATCTCAGAATTGGAGCAGCAGGGCAGTTTCAGCCTGAGAAAAGTTTAAATCTGCTCTTCCCATAGCCCTGCAGGAGGCTTTGACCAGATATATCTAAACCATGTAGGGTTGAGAGAAGGAATCTCTCTCCTTTCTGTCTAACACAGGCCGTGGGTAACCACGTGCAGAGCCACAAGTAAAGCAGACCTGAAGAGACACATATGGTGGTTTATCAGGTGGCAGTCTTTGCCAGGAAGGGGGAATGATGGATTCTGGGCTCTGTTTTTCCTCACTTCTTGATGAAGTTATAATCAACAAAAATTTGCTGAATGGCTAAGATAATTCAAGGTGTTCTTTAGTGCTGGAACTTTCCTTAAGGAATAGGTGTACCTCGAATAAGGTGTTCTGGCTGTTTAGAGCTAGGGGATAATATGGGAGTTGGTATTTTTCCACCTAATCATAACATGCAGCCAAGTGGTTAAAAATGGTTCAAATGTACAGTCAATTTACCTTCAGGATTGCTGGTATTTCTCTGGCAGGATGAGTAAGTCTCGTGCACTCCTTAGAGCACCAAAATGAACGTGAAATGGCACAAAGACGTGGTCTGTCAAAGTTTCCTTCAGTTGGAAATCTCACTGCTTGCAGGGAAGATAAAGGTGGACAGAAAAAATTCAATATCTGTATACACTCAGCACACACACAGATATTAGGTATTAATTGCCTATATGCAATTTTTCAATGCAGAACAGACTTTGTGCACCATTTTGAGTAATTGAGGTAAAATAAAATATTGATTAATTATTAACTTAGTGAGAAGCATCTCTCCTTAAAGCATGGAATCCTTGGAAGATGAATACGCAGTCAGGGAATTAAAGCTTCCAGGAGGCAACGTGTGTGACAAAGGAAGAAGGTGTATCTGCACAGGTGGCAAAGTCTTGCATGTCTTAGCTTTGCAATGCTTCACTCCAGTGGCATTTTTAATGCTCTTTTAATGTTTGTGTTCAAGCCTGGATGGGCACTTATGCATGTGCATGTGGGATAGAACAGAGTAGGCATAAATCAGTTTCTTTTCCTTGCAGGCCATAATAAACTCTGTAAACACACAAGACTGTTGCAAAGGAACATAATTTGTGTTCCAGAAATATCGTGGGACATATTCCTAACAATAATTTTCTACAGATATTTAGAGGGATTTCTCTAAAGTGCATCTGTGGGAAATGTCATGTGCTCATTGCCACAGTTATTAATAATTTTTGTGGATTTTATATAAGAAAAGATTCATTGTATGTGAACATAAAATCATTGCCTTTACCTGATCTCCATTTCTTGAAGTACACTGGATGATAAAACCATATATTTTTTTTCTTTTCCAGCATAGTTCCCCTTGAAATTCAACCAAAAAGAAGAATCACTCACTGTGAGTTTCTGCTTTGCATTTAGTAAATAATCAATATTGAATAGGAATACAAAAAGTAGAAGAAATTGGAAATTTTTGGCAGATATTGCAAAAAATCAGAAGCCTTAAATATTTGAACATGAAAACAATTTATTTCATTACAAAGGAATGATGTGGTTATTAGAAAAGTCTCATTAAAATTAAGGATGTGCTTTTTAATCAACACTTTAACACAACATCAATGAATATCTACAAAATTAACAACAATTTAGTAACACTTGAAACGAACTTGTTCATTCATATCACCTGGCACCATGTTCACAACTGTGTGTCTCCAGGGTCTGCCATAACTGAACACAACAAATGCAGGAAGGAAATGGAATGGAAAATAAATTTCAAAGTGCAATAGATCACTTTTACAAATATATCTACTGCTTTTTTCAGTATGATATTTTACATGTAGTTGCCAAATTTTAAGGGAAATTTGATTGAAATCTATCAGGAAAAAACCTACTTACATTTAGTTTGTTTAAAATGTAACTAGCTAATTTAGGATTGATCTATTTTAAATGGATACATTATTATTATTATTATTATTATTATTATTATTATTATTATTATTATTATTATTATTAATTTTGTAACATTCCAATTGAAACAAACAGAAGTTTTTAAACATTTTTAGTTTTGTAATGACAGGATAAAGTAATCATTATCTACTATAATTATCATTATTATTAACATTATTATTATTACATATGTTTTTAAATTCCTTTATTTTTTAAATGGCATCAAAGGACTGTGTAATGAAATATTCTTATTTTAAAAATGCTTAAATCAATGGAAATTTCACAGAATCACAGGCTGGAAGTCCCCTCTGGTGATCATCTGATTTAAGCCTCTTGCTCAAGTAGAGCTACTCAGAGCAAGTCACCAATGACTATGTGTAGATAGTTTTTTAATATCTCTAAGGAGAGATATTCTGCAAGTTCCCTGGGCAACTTGGCTTTGCTTTAAGAAATTTTTCCACTGTAACCATGCTGTTTAATATGACAGGCTAAAAAGTAACTGAAACAGCTGTGGCAGAAAAACTTGTGGATAAAATGCCAAAATAAAATAGAATAAAAAATTTCTTTAACTAACACAGCTACTCCTTGTGGGGATGGAATTGTTCAATCTATATGAGATAAAGAAAATTTTCATTAACACAGGATGTGTCTCTTCTAACAAAGTTTGTCACGACAGTCATACTAAAGGTATGCTAAGGGTAGATGCAGCCACAATTCAAATAATGAAATCACAGAATTGTTTCTGTTGGGAGGGACCTTAAAACTTATTTCATTCCACCCCCTGCCATGGGCAGGGACATTTCCAATACCCCAGGTGAGGATACAGAACCTCTGGTGGCACAAAAGCTCACAGCATCAAGGCAAGGCAGAGGATGGAGCTCCTCTGGTTATGTCACACGCTCAAGGGGATTTAGCAGCAGCAGAGAGACAGAGCTGCTCCATTCTCAGTGCTGGCAGGACAGGTGACACAGCCACAGAAACGCTGTCATTTCTGTCACCAGCTGGCTCCGTGGGCACTGACAGAGAAAAGGCAAGGAATTAAAAGGTAGGGGAAGGGATATTCCTTTCTGCAAGAGCCCTGCAGCCCTCTCCTGCTCCAGCCAAGGCTGAGAACGTGCTGTGAAGGGTTGTCCCCTGCCCCGTGGGTTTGTCTGTGTAGAGCCAAACTCACACTGTGTGTGGAAGGGAACCTGGGCAGTGTGTGGGGTTCAAGCTTGTCTGGCAGGGCAGGTGGAAAGGGAACCTCCCTCCTCCTGGGGATTAGGCTCCAACCTCCTGGGGTTTTGGCTATTTCACAAGCAATCCCATTATTTTTCCCCTTGTGATCATGAAGCAACAAGAGAATCATAGAATCAAAGAATCATAGAATGGTTTGGGTTGGAAGAGACCCTAAACCTCATCTCACTCCACCCCTTCCCATGGGCAGGGACACCTTCCACTATCCCAGGGTGCTCCAACCCCATCCAACCTGGCCTTGGACACTTCCAGGGATCCAGGGGTGGCCACAGCTTCTCTGGGAAACCTGTGCCAGGGCCTCACCACCCTTGCAGGCAAAAATTCTTCTAAGCCAGATGTAATTCCTTTGCTATATCTGCCAGCATATTGTTGTTTCTCAGCTTATACTCAAAATTGTGTTGTTAGAGGTAAATTCAGTCAGTATAACTCCAGATAATCTCCTTCCCTCTTTTTATCTCATCTGAGTTTCAAATTCATGTGTGACCTATTTTTATACCAGTGGTTTCATAAAAGTGATTTTTGTTCTCCAACATAGGTTCATACTATAGGATAAACATAACAACTTGTAATAGCGATCTGGAATACCCTGTGTAGGAAACTCAGCTCCTTACCAACTCAATCCTGGTCAATTTGTTTCCTGAGAAAAGAAGTCTCCAATGAACATTGTTTTACCATTTGAAATACTAGAAAAAGCCATCACTGTCTGCTGCCTTGAAAATGAACTGATTGTAATAAATGGATATATTTTCCTGGAAATCATACCACCATTCACTGTCCTGAAATTAGGAAAACCAGAATTTCCTGACTCCGGGAAATGGAAAAAAACTAGCTGGTTTGGCATTGCTTTTGTAACATTGGCAAGCCTGTTATGCAAGTGCTTTGCACTCACCATCCATGAAAGTCTAAGTGAAACTGCAAACCACTTGTCTCTGAGGTGATTCTGAAAACATCTCTTTAGTGATAGGAACCATTAGTCATTCCAGCAGTCCTTGAGACAGATGCTCTATCTGGGTGCAAATTTTCTCCAGCTATAGAATCACAGAATTCCAGAATGGTTTGGATTGGAAAGAACCCTAAAGCTCATCTCATACCAACCCCCTGCCAAGCCCAGGGACACGTTTTACCAGACCATGTTGCTCCAAGCCCTGTCCAGCCTGGCCTTGAGAACTTCCAGGGATGGGACAGTCACAGCTGTAGAATGTACAGAGTACAAGTTGTATATTTTACTGTCACAGATATTTTAAAAAATTGAAGGGAGGAGACAATCCTGAAAATTCCTCCTTAAGCATTTTCCTTGTGTCCTGAAGCACGTCACTCCGCTTTCCCACATGACACCTGCATTAGGTAAATCAGAAATTTCTCATCATAAATTTGTCCATCATTCTTTGTCACAATTGTCAGGCTTCATTGTTTAAACTCCCATGGAAGAGTCTTAATGAGAAATAAGCTCTGAAGCCATGGGTTTCTGTGTTTATTGGAACAAATTAGTTATCTTTAATAAAGTGAAAAGGCTACAAAGAACATTGTAGGCCGTCACATTATAACAATACTTTTTCCAGGACTGTCTGGGCTGTGAATAGTTTTGTACAAGTATGAACAGATGCTATGATGAGAATTTTTCTTTAAAGAAACCAGGACATTAAGTTATTTTTTTATCAACTCTGTATGGGAGATCACCTAGTTGTAAACTAGCTACTGCTTGCAATTGTGTTTGGTGTTGTTTTTCCTTTTTGCTTTTATTTAAATGAGATTTAGGCAATCAAGTCAATGTTTTTCACAGACCAAACATCTGAGAGATTTCTTCTTTGATGTCCTGGCACCAGTTGGTGGTGGAAACTTGGATCTTACCCCCCTTTCCCCCGTGCCACAAACCTGCAGATGCCAAAGCTGGCATTTGCATCCATGACAAGTGTGCTGCCTTGCCAGCTTGTTTCACTGAAATTGGCTCCTGCTGGGAGGATCTGCTCGCAAACTTGTCGTGCTGGCACCTGACCATTTTTGGGTACTATCTTTAACACGGCACATCTGTTGTAGGCACACAAACTCTTTAGCTGGCTCAAAGCACCACGTGACGGCCTGTCCTATTTTATGGAAGTTATCCAGCCTTGACACACTCTTGGGTACACAGCTCAGCAATTCCACAGTCTTGGTTACACTTGACAAGCCAGGCTGACATTAGCAATCTTGTCTCACTCCCCCTCCCCTTCCACGAGGAGTAATCACAGTTGCCTTCCTCATCCGTATGGCTAAAACACAAGGCTAAGTCATATGGTTGTCGAGTTGGAGACATATTGGGTCTGTTTGACAACTCCTTTTTTCAAGGCTCTCTAAATAGTGCAGAAAATTGTGCTACAATTAATTTTGAAAACCCTAAGTGTTTATTAACTGTGAAAGGTCTGAAGGAAAGCAAAAATAAGTGGTTGTCAGGATTCCTGCTATAATTTCCTCAAAAATGGAAACAACAGTGGCTGTAAAAAAATCTAGGAGCACCTCATGTTTCACTTTTGATTGTATCTGATTCGTATCATAAGAATTTGGGTGTATTGACCAGTTTATATCCATTATTCTTTGGTGAGGGATCTTGATGGCAAGGGTTATTGATGCTGAAATTACTCCTGCTTCTTTGACAAGACTCAAACTACCCATATCTAGAGAGAGCAATAATTATTCATGGATTTCAATCAGACCAAGGCCAAGAGACAAGATGAAGGAAATTGAGTTCATTAATGCTGCAAAAACCTCTAACCCTGTGGCACAAGAACAACCAGAGAGCTGTTTAAACCATACTCTGTATCTGTGTTCCATTGAGAGCCCGCCCTACAAATATATATGTTGATTATTTCAGTACTTATTAATTATGCAAAGCCTGAAAGGGAAGAAATAAAGCCACAAGGTAATATTTGAATCATAGAATGATTTGGATTGAAAGGGATGTGAAAGACCATCTTATTTCATCCCCCTTCATGGCCAGGGACACTTTCCATTGTCACAGAGCCCCATCCACCCTGGCCTTGAACCATCCCTTCATCCAGGGAAGGGGCATCCACAGCTTCTCTGGGCAACCTGTGCCAAGGCTTTCTGCACTCACAGCCAAGAAATTTTCCTAATAATCAATCTAAACCTACTTTCTTTCAGCGTGATGCCATACCCCTTTGTCCTATCACCACAGGCCCTTTTGAGTAATCTCTCCCCACCTTTCCTGCAGGCTCTCTTCAGGTACTGGAAGGCCACAATTGTGTCACCAAAGCCTTCTCTGCTCCTGGCTGAACAATCCCAATTCTTTCTGACTTTCCTCACAGCAGAGGTTTTCTATCCCTCTAATCAGCTTTGTGGCCTCCTCTGGACTCTTTGCACATCCTTCCTGTGCTGGGGGGGATATTATACTATAATAATATAATAACATATGTTAGTATATGTTTTCTATATATATTAATATAAACTCATGTTAATACACATACACATATGCTGATATCTGTGCACACCCTTCATTTCCTGTGGATCTGCATAATTGTATGTCAGGTTACATATACTTATGGGTATAAATATGGGGGGTGTTTAGCTGGTGATAAAACAGTATAAATAAAAAGTTATTATCACCATTCCTCTACCTATCACAGCTTCCTTCTACCCAGCCCTATAAAGATTTCCTCTTCTTTGCCTTCATGGATTTATTCTAGGTCTCCAAATTCCTGTACTACTTCTTACTATTTATTACTTATTAAAAAATAATCTACCCATATAAAAATATCTTCTCCCTTTTGTATGTGGATTTCCTCCTCTCTGCAAGCCCTTGGAAAGCAAAATTGAGTCTTGAAACAGTCCTAAACATGCCAAAATCTTTACAATCAATTATCCCTCAGCCCTGCAGGGGAAGAAAGAAGAGAGTCACAGGGCTGGGTTTTTTTTTTTCAGAGATCCTCTGCACTTGCTTCTAATCTATGAAGTATTCAGTCTATTAAATTTAAAAGTTGGAGTATTTTTATGTTGCAAAAAGCTGTCCTTGGCCCAGTTTTTCTTCTTCTGTCTTCATCACCCAGTATAAAAAAGGAATCATGACATGCGTTTCCAGTGCAAGGACATTGGAGGAAATGCATTACAAAAATTAATCCTGATTAACTTGTGTTTTTCTATTTCTTTGTTTACTTTTCCTTAAATATTCACATGGCATATTTATAACATCTAGAATGAATGTGATAGGAAGTGAAGTACTGGATTATATTTTCTGAGAACTAGGAGAATAGGTAGAATATCTGTCACTGGTGATTTTTGAATTCAGATTAGATTAGTAGCTTTCAAAAGGGTTTGGCTATAGCTAATCTTGCATTATGGTTTCCTATTAAGGAGTACAGTAGAGGATTTCATGCAATCCTGTTCTGCTTAACTTCCTAATGATTCCACTCCTACAGATAAAATAGCAGAAGATACAATATTGAATTTGATTTCCACTGTAATTTCTTGCTCTACCAGGGGTTCGCTTCTCCTGGTTTGTCTAACACAGTTCTGAAAAACACCTTGAAGAAAAACGTTGTCATAATGTGGTCTCTCACCATATGTAGCAAAAATAGGTCTTGTATAAAATGTGTCATAATAAACTGTGTTCAACAACCATTATTTTACTTCATTCCTGTCATAAAAGAAGACCAGATCAATCCCATTGCATGCAAGGGCGAACAAATACTCTGAAACTATGATTCCAGTCAAGTAATATAATTTTATGGAAAGAATATTAAAATCAGAAGTCACTTAGATTTAGCTTGGTGATCTCTGAAGTGACATCTTCCTTTGCAAGATGTTATTGAGCTGGTTGTTTTCCCACCATGGTTTGAGTCCACAGATCTGTATTATCTGTATTCATCTCACTCAACTTGAAGCACTTATTCAAGATCTCTGTGGCAACAGGGACTGCTTCTGGAGTCGATACAAAGAAAGGGATAAGTGTATTCATGGGAGGGCTTAGATGTTAGGTAGGATGACTGAGTTTCCTGAGATGCTTCTATTTTTCTTTCTTTCCCTGCTGGATAATAGTTCTACACCAGTTCAGGCACCTTAGGTCATACAGGAAAAATCTGGGCTTCGATTCCTGTGAAAGGAATGAGATACAGATCTACAGGGGCCTGTCCTGATGACACTGTGAAATGTAATTCCACCTCTATGTCCACCTACAGTTTAGGCAGGGAAGATCATGCAAGATGGACTTTTTAAAGATAGCCTTCATCTGTGTCACCATCCAGCTGTGATGGTGTTATAGAAGGAAAGGGATATTGACAGTTTGTGTGAGGAAACATGGCCTCAGAACGTGTCTCTCCTTAGTGCTCTTTATCATGGCACTCCCCATCTTTCCCAGTCCGATGGCAAATGCTCCCAAACCACACATGAAATACCTTTGTGCACAAGCTGTGACACAGCATGCAAAGATCAAAGGCTGCTGTCTGACTGCTCATCTCTGCTACTGTTGAAAAAATTTCCAGGTGCAGAAAATATCCTTAACCCTTTCTTCAGACTAATTGTTAAAGAAAAATGATTTAACTTGTTCTTACATTGCCTACACCCAGAAATTCTGTGGGCTGTGTGTGAGGAAGTTTTAGGGGAAGTGGGTTCGTTGTCAGTATATTTCTTTTATTTTAAAAAATGCCAAGGGAAGCAGTAAGAAACAAGAAGATAAATAGTGAATATCAGGCCAATCAACATCAAGCTTGTCCAGTCAGACAATCAGAGAATCACAGCATAGTGATGGGACTTCAAAGATTATTTCCCAGCTGTGCTGCCATGGGAAGGGACACCTTTCACTAGACCAGGTTGCAAATCCAGATGTTGATCTGAATTTATTAAAAGGCATGAAGAGGAATTTACCAGCCTTGCTTTGCTATCTTTTCTGCATATCATAGTGTGTGTCAAAGGTATGTTGGGGCAGGAATGTGGTGGAACTGGAGAGAAGCAGCAGCATTGCAAAACATCTGTCAGCCAATTTCAGCCAAAATTTGACAGATGGGGTACAGATTGCAAGGATGTTACAGACTTGGAGGTTTGTTAAATTCTGTGACCTGTCTGTAGAGTAGACTCAATATAATCTGAGTCATTATTGACACCAGATAATCATTGTAAAAAAGTGAATCCCTGAATTTTACAGCCATTCACAAGCCTGAATTGGAGCTTGCATCTTCTTGGACCTAAGAAGAGCCAGTTGAAAACATGGACCCATTTCTAGCCTAGCTTCACTTGTCCCACTGATTAAAAACAATTTTTTTTTGCTTTTTTTGAGGCATTTTTCTAGTGCCTCACTGAGTTATTCTATGTTTTCCTTTGTCAGAACAGGAGTTGGACTTCCTAGTTGGCCCCTTTTATCTCAGGATATTGTATTATACTTTGATTTCAGTAGAATTATTTGTCTTCATTTTGTTTTACAGACAAGTAAAAGGACCAAAGTGATAAGAGAAATGAATACTTTTAGATTAGAATTGTAAGATTGAAAGAGAGGAATAATGACAAAAAAAAAAAACAAAAAAAAACGGTGGAATGATTTGCCCAGTGTCACATAGGAAAGCATCGGTAGAGATTGGTAAAAAGAAATATTTTTCTCTCCAACCCAAGATAAGAGAGATGAAATCATATTTTCTTTCAAATGCTAGAGCAGCAGAAAGAAATTACATTGGTCTATAGGTCAGAACTTGAATTTGAGACACAGGAATCTTTCCAAATTCAGAAAAGAAAGGACAAAATAAAAGGTTCCCAATATTAAGTAAAAAGAAATTAGATCTTAGGCTGATGCCTTGAAATAGAAACCTGGGAATTCTGAATGCCAGTGCTCTACACAGTTATAACTGTGATATAACTGTATCTAAAGAACAGTTCCCCCCCACCATCTATTTAAATTTATCTGCTTCTTCATCCTGTATTTGTGGGTCTGGTTTTGTACTCATAGAAAGACTGCATGAGTCAATTGGTGGAAATTTTTCATTTCTGCTAAACCAGCAATTTTCTTTTTCTTTAACACTAATAACTCAAGTCCTGTGTCTCTCATTTCATAACCCAAAGGTATGGAAGCCCTACTTGCATTATGCTCTGTCAGCTGTGTTAAAAAAATACAGATTTAAAGTTCTATTTTTTCTCTCCTGCATGTTTCCAATATTGTCTGTATAAGAACTGCTACAGGTGTCCTTCTATGTCTAAAAATCTCTCTCCTCAAGAAATTATGTGTTCCTTCAAGAGCAGATAAGCTCAAGGAAAAAAAAAGAAGATTGTGATAATAAAGAAGAAATGCTGAAGCTCTCAGTTTTCAGTCATTTTGTGGGATCATAATCTGAAAAAGCAGCATTTGTTTCTCTTTTCTTGAAACACAGGTCATTGCTTCATCCCTCACACCTGCAGGAGGGCAGAAAAAGGGATTAAGAGGAGTTGTCTTATCAGAGTTGTCAGGATGAAAGGGCAGGACAAGCAGTTGATTTTGCAAGTACACTATTGCTCCATCTGACTGTGTTCTCCATGAGCTCATTGGACAAAGGGCTTTTTGCTGGAGGTGACTGATCCCACAGGGGTCTACCACTGAAAAGTAGTAGGAAAGGGCATTTTGGAAATGAAATGTAACAAGAGAAATCTTAGTTGGTTCAGTTTATGGTTTATTTCTTGTACCAGGGATAGAAACTTTGGTGGGGGAAGGATGGGGAAGGAAAACAAAAAAAGAAAAGGAAGAATTATTTCATTAAATATTGTTATCTAAAAGGAAGAGAGCAAATCATACCTTTCTCATATCATAGCAATGCTTTGCTAGTTCTGTACCTCCGCGTCATGTAGGGTTTCTCATGTCCAAACATGTTTTTCCTTTCCTCTGATGGATATCCTCTTAGAAATGGGATTAAGAGAAGGAAATTCAGTTATTATTTCTTGTATCCTCCAGCAACTCTACACACCAAAATTTTCTACTTGATGTTTGGAGTGGGGATCCTTCCCATCATCTACCCACTCAGAATCACAGAATCATAGAATATCCTTAGTTATATCCAGACAATATCCACAGAATATCTGTAAGGATCGTGGAAGTTCAACTCCTGGCCCTGCACAGGAGCACATCAAAGATCCCTTCCAACACCAACAAGGACCATTGTGAGTCACTTCTTTCTCTTCCTAACTACATGTCTTCCCTAGGGTAATAATCACACTTATTTAATATCTGTAAATTATGACAGAAGAAAACCCTCCACTTTAATAAAATATTATATTCTATCTGGAAACAAGACAAAGGTGTCTATACCACATATGTTGCCAGCTGTTTTGTTGGCTGTAAAAGGTGTCAGTAGTTGATTGTCATAACTTGAGAGCTGATAGGGACAAAGGAAGTCAAAAGAACATCTGTGATTTGTGGTGGAGAACAAGGGAATACAGGAAAAAAAGCACTTGGATAATTTAATGAGAAAGCAAGAGAGCAATGTTGTTAAAGCTTATGTCAGACTATTGAACTGTCTGCTGAAAATCAGTACATGCTCCATCACTGAATTCCTTTTCACTGACTTGGTCAAAACCATTCAGGGCATAGGACAAGAGAAACTCTTCCAATGACCCTTGGACAAGAAGTTGCCCTCACTCTGCAGTATCTCCTACCTTGTGCTTGAATGTCTTGGAGGAGAGCAGCTGGTAGCCCAAATATTTCTGTTTTCTTACCGAGATAGTTAATTCTCCAAGTAGCATTTGCCATGAACAGAAATTTTTGTGCATTTCGCTGACTTTTCTCAGATTAACCCTGTCCACCATTTGCCCCCTGAAGTCAATATAAGATGACATCTCCTGAAAATATATAGTAATGATAGTCTTTGATTTGACACTTTTGAGGGAAAAAATTGTAAATAAAAATAGCTTCTCTTACTACCATAGGTGTCTTTGAAACATAAATTAGAATTTCTTGTCCTAATTTACCATTGACAAGTCTTAGAGGCAGAGTTAAGACAAAATTCTTGAGCCAGCAAACTTGCTTCTACAAGTACAAAGGAATTTAAAGAGTGGCCTGGGGAAGAAATGGATGTAGCTGTCAGTCTCATGAAAGAATTTAGAAACAGAATGCAATGCTTTGTCAAATGGTGGGATTCAAATGTAGCGGCATGTCATTGACCCTGGTGCTCAGCAACACATATTTCAAATCCCCGAAGATTAATAGGGAAGATGGTTACAGTGCTCACAACAGCTGCTGGAAAGTGTCCCTATCTCACATTTTAATTACATGTATTTATACAGTAAAAAAAGTCCTAAATGCAATATAGCCTGTAGTATGCAACAATTTTGAACATTTATGAGATTCAGGCAATTAAGAGTCTAAACTTTCAAATGTTTCCAGATGGCACACTGATTAACAATTGTGTGAATTTAATATTTGTTTAAAAGCACTGCTCTGTAAAATATTTCTTAATAGTATATGAATGCATTGCAATGAATCCAGGCACAAGTTTTCTTTGAGCACAACTTGCTTCATTGCCTGAAGAACTGGAAATCTCATTAGCTGATTATATAGACCAAAAGCAGTAGCAGAGCAGTAGTAAGAGATAAAAAAGATTAAAAAGAAACAAAGCTATTTCTTAGCTTATGAAGGATTTTTCTCTTTATATGCAGCTCCTAGTGACAGTTTTCATGCAAGCCACTTATAATATCAGTCCCTTGGTTCTTGCAAGTGACCCTGCTTGGTGAGGACACTTCCTTGGGGCTACCAGCATTCTGGGTGTTGACATCAGTTGCAGGAATGCTTGGACTCAATGGTCGTAGAGGTCTTTTCCAAACTCAATGATTCTAAGATTTCATGATCTATACAAGAGGGTTTTTTAAAAGAAAACACTTAAACTTTAGTATTTCAATGGGTTTAAATGACTTAAATGCCTAAAATAATCTGTCCTTGCTATTTCCCAACCTTTCCTGTTTGTATTATTTTTCATGTTGAATATTTGAATCAATGCAATCGCTCACCCTCTACTTAAAGATGTATTTTTGTAGGTGAAATTTATTCTACAGGCAAGAGATCTTGTGATGATGCTGGCAATCAGAATCAGAGCATTCTTTTACCTTGAAGGGACCTTAAAGATCATCTTGTCCCTGGCATAGGCAGAGACATCTTCCATCAGACCAGGTTGCTCCAAGGCCATCTGAACACCTCCAGGGATGGGGCAGCCACAGCTTCTCTAGGTATAGCCATACATCTAGAACTTCCAGAGATTATTGTAGAAGTTTATGGGCTAGTTAGTTTATGTATTTAAACCTTAGACTAGAGCCAAAATTAAAAAAAAACAGCTTGAAAATGCAATATCAGAAGCCTTATAAGCCTTCTACTCTGAAACCCAGAAATGGAAAAACCTGGAACCATCTATAATCTGTAAAAATATGACTCCTTCAAATTCAGGAGAAACCATCCCCTTATTTTTGCAATATTTGTAATACAGGCAAGTCTCAGAAAACAAAATTTATCTCACCTGTCGTCAGAACTCTGGAAGCTCTGCATACAGAACTGAGTGATGCAGTAACTTCCTTTAACAATTAATAAAGAAAAAAAATACATGCCTACCATGTCGGACTCTTTCCCTAACTTTTAGAATCCAGGAGGAGATGAACATCTCTCTGAAAACAGCTCTTGCTCTTCCCTGTGTGTAAAAGGATCCTGGTCTGACTACTCCACATGAAGGTGTCCAACTTTGCTTAAAGTACATAAGATAAATCCCAATAATAATTGAAGTTGACTCTGAATTTCAAAATTAAAATTATAAATCTTAAAACTATGTATTTTTGTGAATCAGGATCTAGAAAAAACAATGGAAATGTTTTGGTAGAAATTATCTAGTTTTCATATTTGATTTTCAACCTCAATGAAGATGTTTCTCTGGGTTTCTTTCTGAGGTACAGCTTAAATTATTAGCTATGATTTTCCTTTACCCTTTCTTGCTCTCTCTCTCCCTTCTTTTTCCTTGAGTTATTTGAGCAGGTTGTAAAGAAGGTAACACTCAAATTGGAGCAGATTTTTGCATTCCATATAAACTTGGGCTTTTGTAATCAAGCAAAGAAAGAACATTCATCTCTAAATTGGAAAAGGCAACAGAATGAAACCCTAAAAATTAAAATAGCAAACTGAAATAGTATGAGATTGTTTTAATAGATCCAGGAGAAACAATGGAAACTTACCCCCAGGCTGTGGTTCCTGAACACCTGTAAAGAAAATTTATGTAGCAAATTATGTGGTGAGTTGGGTGTGATTTTAAGGATGGCTCAGAAGCAAGAACAATCTCTCAATTTGCTTCCATGTGGGAAAAATACACAATCTGAAAAAGTATGAGGAGCAGCCAAAGGAAGACAAACCACAATTGATGATTAAAAGAAAAAGCATTGTGTTTTCCTTTTGTGAAAAAAAATGGACTTGAGAGCAGCTAATTGATTTAGAGCACAGACCCCGGATGTTATTCCTGGATTTCCAATTTACCTGACACCTTGGATAAGTCACTTGGTTTTCCTGATTTTTTTTTCCACTGTGTTGACTGCTTGGGTTGTAAACACAATGGATGAAGATGAGATTTTCTCTTTCTGTGTCTTTGACCACAGCCTTGCACAATGATACAACTGGTGAAAATGCCTGACATACCTATAATTCCATTTAGTTGGCTCTGTTTGGTGACAGAATTGAACTCTTGAGAATTAATTTGCTTTCTCCTTGACTGGAATTGCACTGACTTAAATAAAATTAAAAACAAAACAAAACAATACAAAAACTCCAGTGGCCATTGCATCATTGTGTTGAGGTAGAATGAAATGAGGGAGGAATTTTTATCTGCTTTTTTATTTTTCCACAAATGGTGCATGTGCTTTCACCTCCTATTTTTCAGATTCTCACTGGGTACTGATTTTGTTTTTCTCATTGTTATGACAGCAGTGAGAAGGGTTGTTTATGGGCAGAAGTCATGAAGACAAAATTTAAAAGATAGTTTTAACTTATCCAGAGTAGGTGGTGAAGGAAGAAGGGGAGAATGAACAAGATGCTCTTCTCACCCTCAGAAGGAGACATGACTGATCCACTGGACACTGGAAAACCTGTTCTGAGTACAGCCTCCTATATAATCATCATGGATTCATTGGATCCTGCTAAAATACCTTGTCTTTTACAAAAATCATATTAAGATTGTACCACTGAAAGAAAGACCACAATTATATCTATTGCTATGCAGCCAGACAGTATTGCTAATCTCAGGGAAAAAAAAAATTTACATAAAGTTATTTCCAGGAAGAAACAAACACTCTTTCAATGTAGCAATGTAATTAGCATAGACTTCCATATCGTAATTCTAATGAATTCATTCCTATTTTTTAGTGTTTTATCACCTCTCCCTGTTCCAGATCCTTCATGTGATATATTAGTCTGTTTGGATTTGATAGGCAATAAAAACAGACCAGTCAGTCTGTTAGTTCTATAACCTTCTTGCATTTAAGAAATAATATAAATAGCATCAAGACAGAGGGAGAAATCAATGTGTCAATTATTTATATAGAAAAAAGTCTACCTAGTAAAATGAAATTGCTTAGTTCCTAAAGGGCAGAGATGAACTTTTTTGGCTGCTTATGCAGAAATGTTATAAATATTTAAATGTAAATAATAAAATCTTTACATGCATAAATAAACATGAGATTGATATTACACACACTACAGCAGCAAAATATGACAACTGCTGCTTCTTCAGGAAAATGGATATTTCCTGTGACTGAATTGAGAATGAACTCAAAGCTAATAAGATACCTCACATACACTTTGAATCCATACTGCTTTCAAGCAAAAATTTCCTTGGGTTGGTCTTTTTTAGAAAAGGAACATTTAGGATGAAACAAAACGTGGATGGTGATTTCTTTAAACACAGGATGCCTGAGTCAGTGTGGGCTTAGCTGAATGAATTTTAAGAGTTGGTAATATTAAAGTTATCTATTTCATTCTTTGTTATCTCCTTGTGACTGCAAGAAGAAAGAGGTTGACCAGACTGAAGGTCTGCTGCCTTCTGCTTTAACCTTCATGAATCAGTTCAGGGTCATCTCGTTGTAATTTCAGCCGAAGGAGTCTGGACCAAGCCCATTAGCCCAATTTTAACAAGAGGTTTGGTTTTGAACTTTTGGGTTTGTGTATATGATTTCTGGACAAGATGAGTCTTAGGCAGGAGGCCTCACTGCTCTCTACAACTACCTGAAAGAAGGTTGTGGAGAGGTGGAAGTCAGTCTCTTCTGCTATCTCTCAAGCAAAAGGATGAGAGGAAATGGCCCTAAATTGCACCAGGGGAAATTCAGATTAGATTGTAGAAATAAATTTTTGACTGAAGGTGAAATATCTGGTTAGTCTTTGGAGCATTGGAATAAATTGCCCAAGGAGGTGACGGAGTCTGGAAAGTGTTTAAGAGGCATCTGGATGCAGCACTTGGTGATGAGGTTTAGGAGGTGATGAGTTGACAGTTGGACCAGATGATCTTGAAGTTCCTTCCAACCTTGATGATTCTGTGGTTCTGTGATTCTATATTGAAATAAAACAAGTAATGGCTGCAGTTAGAAGTCGGTCCCAACCTGCAGGTAAGGAGCCTGACTTACAGACACATGTCTAACTCCTCCAAATTTCCTGCTCAGAGAGGTCCATAGCATGTGCAAATACCCTGGACCACGCCCATGCAAACTCTAGAGAATGTTAGGCAGTGCAAGCCAAAACCATACAGGAAGCATGTGAATTATTTAATATTCTGGATAACTGGAGGATGGAGGTTGAGAAAAAGCTCTGGCTTTGATTTATTTGTGGCTATAGACAGCCTTTGCTCCCAGTAGAGAGTTATGAGGTCTTGAAGAACTCCATGTTTACAAAAGTAGTCTAGAGACAGAGTCTTAAGACTACAAGAAAATCTATTATTAGCTTTTTTTCCCCCCCACAGATGCATTTAAGTAATTCCCCTTTGCTAACACGAACTTATTTTGTGGTATGTAACTGTTCTAGACTCTTAAGCCAAGTAATCTGTAACATTTTGCCAACTGTACACATAACTGCAAATACACAGAATATAAATATTTTTGTTCTGCTATGTATGAAAATTCATGATTACCACTGAACATTAAAAATAACACCAGCAACAAAATCAAAATAAAGGCCTGGAAGAGGTCTTGACATCACATCTCTGCCTTTGGTGTTTGAACAGCAGAGAGCAAACCTTGGACCACCTGCCCAAGTGAGAGATGGGAAATGTTCAGGACTGTTGAGCACGCCACAGATTTTCACAGTGTCTCAGCAAAGAGTTATTTAACACAGATGTTTAATTACAACACATCAGGGATCCCATGGCATACAACACTCCTGCTCCCACCTGTGCACTGGACTTCTGGCAGCAGATAGGGCTGAGGAAGCAGGTACACTGCAACTCTTGCCGCTTCCCAAACTGCTCCTGGGCTTTTGCAGCTTAGTGGGACCAGACAAGTTCATTGAAAAAGGCCACAGCTACTTGCCACATGAGCACAGGTTTAAAGCTAGATCAGGAAATTTTCTGAAATTACCCTGTTTGAAATTGGAGGGCAGTTAATGGGCAGTTTGGATCATGACACCATGCTGAGAATGTCTATCCAGAAGCCTAAGGAATGAGAGAATCATATTGAAAAAATCAAAGGAAAGATGCCTGGAAAATTTCCAGTACAAATATTTTTTCCATCTGAAAATGCTGAGCAATTGACCACAGAATGTGTGGCGGAAATATTCTGATTTCAATTTATTCTTGTCTATCCAAAACACACAAGTAAAGAATGGAACATCCTGGTAAACTCAAAATACTCAATTTCAAGCTTTTTTAAGAGACTTTGATTTTCTATTTTTAAAAGCTGGAGTTATATAGAAGTTTGTTCTAAGTATAACTACAGCTGTTCAGGGTTACTAAGAAAATCCATTTTCCCCATATGAGTCCATTCTTCTGTCATAAAAATTGTTTCTTTTAATTAATATTTTTATATTTGAAGAAAATTTAAAATCTATTTCCTTTCCAAGTCTGAACACCTACCAGAATGGGTGCAAGTTTTCTAGTAGGAGAACCAAGAGTATCTGACTAAATGTATTAATGCAGCTTAGGAACCTGGCTACTTGCAAGTTCCAGTTTCAGTTAAAAATAGAAACTCTTCAGAGTCACACAGAGAATGCAGATACTGAACTGGGTTGGTTTCAAGGTTCCTTACACAGTGATGAAAGTCTTAGTCATAACACAGAACTAATGTCCTTGGTTCCTCCAACAAAAAGTAATAATATTCACAAAAATAGTTGATAACTGCTGCTTTTCAGGGTAAGCTGACCATCACAGTGCCAATAAAAAGCCCCAAGTTGCAGCAGGCATGGAGGTAGGAAGATGAGGGAGATAAAATACACAGACTGAGGGAAGCTGCACTCCATGGAGAGGAATCCATGCAGAAGTTTTTCTGTCAGGAGCTGTGATATGTGGAGGAACAAAGCAGGAGTGGTCTGATCCTGAGAACCTGTCTGATCCTGAAGGGCTGAATGGCATGGAAAAGGACTTCACTGGAGTAGTTCCTGCAAACCTGCAGATTTTGGGAAGGGTACACATTGGAGAAGTTTGTAAAAGGCTGTTGGAGGGACCTGACACTGGAGCAGGGGAACAGTCTGGGAGGAAGGGCATGGCAGAGGCATAAGCGTCATGAGCTGACCCCAATCCCCATTCCACATCCCCTCTGTGCTGCAGAAGACTCAGTAGTGAAGAGCCCAGCAACATGTGGGAAAGTGGGAGAAGGTGGTTTTTTTTAGTTTTGCTCTTACTTCTCATTATCCTGCTCTATTGTTAATTGGCAAAATTTAAATTAACTTTTCCCAGGATGAGTTTGGTTCACACATCAGCTGTGATTGCCCTTTACTTAACCCATGAGCTTTTCCATTCCATTTTAATTTCTTGTTCCACTCAGGAGGGAGAGTGCTAGGACACCTTGTTGCACACCTGGTGAACAGCAAAGTTTCAGTTACCACAGTGAACTAAATTTGGGTCAGGTTATAGTCCTGGAAGTGTCTCCAGGGTGGTTTATTATCACTTAACTTCAGGTGCTTAACCAGGCTGACAGTGGAAATGTTCCTATCTGAGCCAGTGACCTCAGTTCCTTTTATAGTAGGCAGGGAGGTAAAATTTGTTGAGATGGATAAGTGGGCATTCTCAGGCAGAATTCATTGGAGTGATAATGAATTTTTCTCTAAATATTTCCAGTTTCCCTTATTCATCATAGACAAAGCTTGGACAGCCAGTTCCAATATGAGCTAGCAGTGTTATATACCAGATTATGCAATCTCAAGAAATAGCAGGGTTTTTTTTCACTACAGGTGGGCTCTGATGATCACATGGTGAAGGTATTTGGAACTTTAGCTGCTGTGCTTCACAGGAAAAGAAATAATGAAGAGATATAATATCTCCCCATTACCTCAACCGTCACTGGGGTTATGAAACTGCTCTTTTGCAATTCTTTCAGGTTTGTTCTTGGAGGAATGCAGATCTCCAGGCAAGGTCTTGCAACAGCTGCTTGCTTAGTCCAATGCTAATCTAGTGCTCAACCACTTTCTTTAGCAAGAAGGGGGAAAGCTTGGCTTGATGTACATTCCAAAAAGGTGAATTTCTACTCAAGAAACCCAGCTGTTCTTAGGCAGACAGTGCACAGTCAGACACTTCACTATCCATCAGGAATTTACCACTCATTCAAACACTCCTGGTCTGTCCTTTATTTTTTTTTTTTCTCGGTAGAAAGACTGTTATCAAACAGAAATCTGACTACTTCCCTCAAAGAGTTAATGCATGAGCTGAGATCAAAAAAGTGTGATGTACCAGCTTTTCCTTTTGTCTGAATTCAGAGACTTCCATGGAATAGTACAGAATCTTGAAATCCTATCCAAGTTGTAGAAAGTGTGATGTTTAAGGACTTTCCAAAGTTATGCTAATAACTTAAACTTTAAAAAAACTCAAGCTTATTTTGTGAAAACTTAAAATTTCTCAGTTTGAATCATAGAATGGTTTGGGTTGGAAGGGACCTTAAAGATCATCCTGAAGTCAAAGCTCTGTGCAATAAGCAGGAACATCTGCAACTAGATTGGGCTCCTCTTCATCTAACCTGACTTGGACCACTTCCAGGGGTGAATCATCCTCAACTTCTCTGGGCAAATTGTGCCAGTGCCTCATCAACCTTATTGTAAAAAAAAAAAGGTCTATCTTATGTCCAATCTAAATCTACACTTTATTTTAGCAGTGCTTGTTTATTTGGGAGTGGAATGTCATATCAGTACAACATATGGAATATTTAGAACTTTAATGCAAGTCTGGACCATTAATCCATCTCTCAGTGGAACTGCTACATGAGAATGTCAAACATTTCAAAGTTGTTTTTTTTGTTTGGCTTAACTCATTCTTCTCAAGTCTAAATCTCATGTCTTGAAGACATCTGTCACATAAGTCACAGCTGACTGTGATTTTAGTGTAAATACTGAACATAAAATAGTTCACTTATGTTGCCACCTCCCTGACAACATCTAGAAATCTGTTCTTATTCTTACTAGAATTATCAGCTTTGCTACTGAGCTCTATACCTTGGTGGCAAGTAAGGAATCTCTAAGTGCAGGGAAGCACGCATTTCTCAGCTCAAAGACCTTATAATTTACTTGTTATATGAGCAGCCCATTGATTCCAACCTTTGGAAAAGGAGTTTTCTGTTCACTCTTAAGCTGTTTTATCTAGACTACAAGTTTTTATGCTGCTTTGCTGTAGCCTTTGAAAGCAGTTCCTCGATTTCAGCTGTTCTGTTGCCTGGTATAGAACAGTGATTACAGGAATATGGGAAATCAGTATGGGAATTCAACTTCCATGCTCTTTAACAGTGTAAGACTAGCATCTTTAAAGAGTATCTTGTCCCCAAAACTCTCTGTAGAGGAGATTTTGAGAACTTAGGCCAGATGTTAATTAACAGAAAACTAAAAATAAGCATAATGAATCTCAATAGCAATATTTAATTCAAATCAGGTCAGTTTTTACTGGTTATTACAGCAACATATAGCAAAAAAAATTGTCCTGTGTTTATTCCTGAGAAATAATACAATTTGCTCTTCATTGTGTTTCAGTGTTCAGTAACAATAACACAACGGTGTGACTGTTTAGCCAGTGGCTTATAACAACACATTGTGTATTTAGTAATTTAAAAAAAAGAAAGCAGTATTTATTTTTTTTATTGGAGACCACACTGTTAAACATGTCTCCAGCTAATGTTTAATAACTACCTTGCTTTATCTTGTACCAATCTTGACAATAATTAACCTGAAACAACGGCAGTTTTTTAATATAGAAACATGTTTACTTTGACAATTTGAATTTGCCTGTTAAATAAAGGCCATAGAGTTAAAATCATGACACTCTTAAGTGAAAAAATGAAGAAACTCTATTTTTTTTCTCTTCTTTGGAGCCTAAGGGCATATTCCCTTGTGAGGAGTCAGCACTTGCAGGTGAGGTTACAACATGCTGGGTTTGGCTGGGACACAAACTGATCTCCCACAAAGATTTAGAGCAGCTCTGAAGCAGCAGCAAACATAAATCATATGGAGGTGTTTCATTTGACTCTCTGCAAATCACAGGCTCCAAGAAGGGCTGGAGTTGTTCCTGAGGGATATCATACAGGAGAGTTGCTGGCCACAACCATGGATAGGGTCCAGTCTTCTTGAGAAAGAAATCTAGATTATGTGGGATGCCCGCAGAGGCATGAAGGATTGACAGATGAGTGAGATAAACCATGCAGCACTAGGATTTCAGCCTTGATACACGTGTTAGAAGCATAAATGTCTTCTTCAACCCTTAATTTCCTGGAAAAGAGCAAATGCTTACACTGTCTGGGCATAGCATCAACAGCTACAGCTGGTAGCCTGGACAGTCAACAGTAGCCAAGCAAACTAAGTCTGATTAACGCATTTCTTATCAGATATTTTAATCTGCTAGTGAAAAGATCATATCCCAAAACATTTTAAAAATAAAAGAAAATGTAATGTAGCATTCTTGAGATTGTAATTCTTTGCCAAATCTACACTATGCTCCAGTTAGAACAGTTTTACTTAATGAAGACATGAATTAAGAGGTGGAAAATAATGTATTGTGCTGTATGTAAAATGAGGAAAGTCATGCATAATGCTTCCCCTCATTTGTACGTATTACATTTGCGATTGTCAAAAACAGGATTAACTATCCCTCTTGGGTTGTGCATTCCAAAATGCATAATCTATTCTCCCCTTGACACAACAGAATAACTCCCATTCATACACAAGCATACTGGAAAAAAAAAATCCAACCTGCTTCCCATCTCTCATTAATTTCCCACTACTTTCCATTAGCACCCCAAATCCCTTCACTTCTCATTAGTGGAAAAATAATTCACACATATAAAGTGCTGCATAATGAAATCCAAGTTCAGGGGTGGTGGTGGGGAGAGAAACCTTGTTAAGATCCAGAGCACATGCAATACTTAAATGCATATGATTATACTTCAGATCCTTTGAGGGTCAGAAACTCCCAGCATTAATTCCCGAAAGTTTCTGACACCTGATGAAAGGAGTGAAGGAAGTGCAGGGAAGGGTCTAGAGCAGTAATTGTCAGTTGATGATTATCTCATCTTCTTCTAGGCACTTCACCAATTGGGATTACTCTGTGCCCCACTCAGGAGGTGGTGAGGCCCTGGCACGGGCTGCCCAGAGAAGCTGTGGATGGCTCATCCCTGGAAGTGTCCAAGGCCAGGTTGGATGGGGCCCTGAGCAACCTGGGATAGTGGAAGGTGTCCCTGCCCTGTCATGGCCCCAAGAAATGCTTAAGAAGTCCATGACAATTTATCTGCTCATTCTTGAATCATTTGGGTTTCTCCGTGCAGCCTGCCAATTCAAAGCTGAATAATGCCTGAAAGAGCTTTTTTGAAATCCATTGTGTCACTTCCTGAATAATAGCCTTGGTTCTATTTCATTCCTTTCATCAAGTGAACAGAGAGACAGTAGGGCAGCACTATAAATAGATAATGTCATCCCACATTTTGGAACACCCAAGCTCTTTAGCAAGGTTTAGATTTTCTCACCCAACTTTAGGCACTTAACTGAGAGGCTTAATTCAGGGCTATCATCGCATTATCTTTAGTCTGTAGACATGGAAAAAGATCAATGTCCCCAGGGGTAATCCTGGCCAGATTACAGTAGGAATCTCTTTGCTTCCCTAACTCTAGAAAATGTCTGTTTGGGTTTTATTCTCCAAAGCTCAGACAGTCAAGGTGAGGTGAGATGAATAGCAAGAGGATTAACAAATAAAAATGAGTCTTGACTGTAGCTTTGCTTAAGTCCCATTAAGACACTTAAGGGTTTACAATAAGTCAAAATGTTACAAATTCAAAAGAATTCAGATAAATTAATCTACTTTTGTCCTGACACTAGATTTTTTTATTCCTGTTCTCTTTATCTTCAGCACAGGGAATATAACTACATTGGCTAAGAAAAGTGCAGGTTAAGCACAGGCTGCTGGGTTTCATTCTTCATAACCATAATATTTAACATGATTAAACCATCACTAAAAAATCATGTGAGGAGAAACACAGAATCATAGAATGGTTTGGGTTGGAAAATACATCAAAAACTATCTTGTTACAGCCCCCTGCCATGGGCAGGGACACTTTCCACTAAACCAGGTTTCTCAGAGGAGTAAATAAATGTAGGCAGGTGTCTTATGGTCCTGTGATTCCACTTACCTTAAACAACATGAGAAATTAGACTGAAAGGAAGTTAGTATAGCATAAAAGTATGTTCTAATTATGTCTCTGTTAGAAAAAGTACTCTCACCACAAAATATTTTTGCATTCTGTATAATTTTTCCATTTTTGCCCTCCACTTGTTTAAGCACTGCAGCTTTTTTTTTTTTTTTCAATTTGAATAGGAACACTTTCAGAATAAATGCTTTAGAAGAATAAATGCATAAACATCCATGAGTGTTCCAAATCAATCACGAGTATTTCAGAGATATGACAGCGCTGGGGTTTTGTGGAATGCAGCTCACTGATACCAGCTGCATTGCCATGTGAAAAAGCAATATTCACACTTCTGATTTATCTGATGATAACTCAAATTATCTCACTTTAACAGTTAAAAACCTATGCAAAAACGTGAATCAAATACCAGTTATCCTGGTACAAAAAAATTTGATTTCATCTGTTATACAGGATATTAGAATATTGCTTAGTCTTAGAATCATATTGAAGTTTGCATTATGTCATTGACCAGAGCATCTCAGACCATCTGCAGGCAGATATATCCTGCTAAATCTGGGAATGCGAAAGTCTTTAAATGTACAAAATTGCATAAAAACTTGTTTATATTACATTAGGATGCATATGCGACATATTTATATTCTATCCACATTTTGACTATCCAGTTTATTAAGCAAATAAAATAGTGCCTATGGTAGTGCAAATTTTTATAGCTGTGTTTTTTCACTCTGCAAACTAATTTCATGTCCATACATCAGCGGTGACTTAACAGGACCCAAGACACAGAAATTGTGAGTGGACAAAAGACACCTTAAGAACCTACAAACCAACAACCAGAAAAGCCTTTTAGCTGTAAGTCAGCAGACTTTTATGTCAAGCTTGGCTGACTAATTATTGCTTATAATTTGCATTAGGATTAATTAACTAATTAGAGAGGAATGTCTGAAGGCAAAGTTATGGCTCTGCTTGTCAAGCTGAGGACTTTAATTATTCTGATATTTTTAATTATAATCAGCTGCTGAATGAATATTACATTGTCAGCTACTATAGCTGGAGCTGCTGCGGGTCGGGGAGCTGAAGAAACTGTGGGTCTTGTACAACCACTTCACCTAGAACCATGGAAAGGTAATGCCAACTAGGCAAATATAATAGGAAGCCTTCTGGCTTCAGTACTCATGAAAAGCCTGTACACAGCACTATGCAAACTGTGGCAGTTCAGGGTTATGTATCCTTTTAAGAGTAAGGGAGCAACCTTTCCTCTGGAACATTCCCAAGCCTATATTCATTTTTTGTCTAAATGCCTTCCTGGTGAGCCAGAATTATCTCTTGATCCCTTAGCTTGATGCATATTGTTTTGATAAACTTAATGTACAAGGAATAGTAAAGAAAACACAGCCCAGGCCTGGTACAATAAAAATGCTTTTCTTTCAACCCTCGTGTCTCTGGTATGATTTAGGTGTTATTCAAGGCATGCTGAACCATCATGGTCCTGAGAACATCAGTATCAAAGTTTGGACCTAAAACAGGTGGCAGGACTACATCTTTTGACATATAAAGGCTCAAATTTCAGCAAAGAAACAACCACAGGGGTTATGTCGAAGTCTGCTCTGGCCCTTAGATAATCTATTCCCCAAGTTCCCATTTTTAAAATGTGGGTGTTGAAGCAGAGGCTGTGAGATTGTACCTGTTGGGGAAAGGACTTAGGGAACCCCAAGATATCCCTATTCCAATCACAGATGATTTTCAATGCTGCAAGGAGGAGAAGCCCTATTTGTTGCAGAACAGCATTGTTTCTGAGACAAAACATATCTGATTTGTTCGCCAAGACTTCTGTGATATCTTGGCTTAAGGGCTTGATCTCACAACCCTGTAAGGAGTAAGTTTGTTCAGCAATTTACTGAGGCCACTCCTCTCCTAAGTCTTTTGATGATAACCATCACCACAACATATGGACACTTCATTATCCTTAACAGATAAAATCTCACAGCCCCTGTGTCAATACTCACATTTTAAAAATGGGAACTGGGGAATAGATTAACTAAGGGCTGGAGCAGACTTCACTACAACTCTTCTGATTATTGCTTTGCTGAAATTTAAGCTCTTAAACATCAAAAGATGAAATCATGTCACCTGGTTAAGGTCCAAACTTGGATACTGATATATTCAGCCCTTGGAAATTGATGGTTCAGCATGTTTTAAATAACCCCTAAAATTCTCTGTACTATTTCTAAAAATTTTGGTCTGCCTGATGCTTTCCTATTCTTATTGACTATGCCCATTTACAGGGCAATCTAACCTGACTTTCTTCTGCAAGAGTATAAGGACTCAGTATGGAGCACCAGAACTTTTGGGATGCAATTTGTCCCCCTGAAGGGATGCAAATATTATTACTTCCTGTTTCTGTAAAGATGAAGTGTGAGATCAAAATTCAAGGTGCTAAGCAACCTGATGTGGATTAAGCTCATATATTTCAGACTCTGAGTATTTTGGTTGCCAGGCTATTCAATATCTTCTCTTGGGTACTTGAGGAGGAGAGAACACAAAATCCACTGAGTATATAGGAAAAAGATTAGAGGAAGCCTGACTCAGGCTGGTAGTTAGGGTGTTCAGCTGAGAAGGGGTCACAATTCTGAAAAAAAATCCTCCAGATGTATGAGTTTGTTACATAAGTCCTTCAGGGATCAGGAAATCAACATAGTCCTGGGGACAAGACCCTGAGTACTTTGCACTTCCCTTAACTGGATATAATGAAAGCAACACTTGAAATTTAATATAATTGAGATTTAGGTATTAAATTTGGGATTAGGCATTCCTAAAAAATAAGCAAACTCTGTCATTGCCAAGGGATTAAAGACTTTTGGCCTGCAACCTAATTTGGTAAAAAATTGTAGATGAATGATTTCCACACCAAATCTCTGCCAAGTCCTCTCAATGTCTTCTGCTCTATATGCAGAGAAATGAGTTTCTCAGAGTGCAAGGAGTCTCACCTAAGTTCCAAATATGATATGGATGTGTAGATCAGTACCCACTGGCTACAGAGGGATCCTGGGACTATTTCATCCTAGTCTGAGGCAGTTCAGTTAGATGGGATGAACCTAGGTGCGCATATAAACCCAATTAAGATTTACAAACCGGTCAATTCTACTAATTTAACTGCTTGTTCTAGTTAAGTGTGGGTAGGAATCACCTGACTTAACATTAACCACACGTCTTTCCTTCTCCTCACAGGCAATGGAAAAGTTTCCCTCTATACCTTCACACATTTAATACTACTGAAAATTCCTGGAAGAGTACAAAAGGATCACACCCAACATCTGTGAAGTGGAACTGGTAAAAAAAATTCTAAATTTTTCAGTTAGGAAATAATTTGAGAGGTGTGAATTGCATGAAATAGAAAATTCCTGAAAGAAAAGATGCCAGTCTGTAAATGAGATTTAGACAGCCACCTCTCAAGTTGATTGAAGCCCAAGGTCACAAATCACCAGTGTCTGCACAAAATCTGAATTTATTTGTGAACTGTATTTTCAGAGATGGTCTGAACAAAAGTCCAATTAAGTAATTCCAAATTTGGATGCAAAATATGTATAATACAATGCTGAATCTCAAATACAGATCTCCCAAGGTCTTATTATAAATGTTCAAAAGATTAAAGTCTTGAATTGAAGTCTCAGAAAAGGAATTTCTAAGGCTTCCTAAATCCCAGAGTAAGTATTTATGGACTATATTCTCCAGTTAAAAAAATCCCTCATGTTCCCATGTGTTTGTAGGACTTTGCCTTAAAAACTGGACAAGCAAACAAACAAAAACAATAAAAAACAACCAGCGATTGCTTTGGATGGACACAGAACATAAAGGTGAACAAACACTGCTGGACATGCCTCTTCTTCCTCACTCTAGCCATTAAATAGCTTCAAAAGGAAAGGTAAACAAAAAAGTTCTTCCTGATCACCTTGTGAATATACAAAAAATAATCCCACAGATAGTTATACATTCTAACTCCCAGTGACAAATTACCACTTCACACTCTTTTTTGACCCAGTATTGGTCGCAGTTCTTCCCAATGGGAATTTTTGGTGAAAACAGCAGTTTTCCAATTATGCAATTTCCAAAGTGAAGATATTTTGACTGTGCTGTCTTTTGTAACCCTGCACGTTTAGGCAGGGGTCTTGTGTGCCCCAGCAAAGAGGGAAGTAGAGGGGAGGGAAACTATGGAATGTAAATTGCCATGGGATCATGTATTTCTCCATTAGTTTGTGCCAAGACAACAAAATTCGAGGTTTTTCATACTGTTTGGAAGCTTTGAGTAATCCCTATTGAAGAAAAAATCGCTTATATAGCCCTCTACTCAATAATCATAAACAAACAAATGTTCTAAAAAATATAAAAAGAAAAATAAAAAAAATGTCATAATGTCAGCAAATGTGTAGCATTTAATATATTTCCTAATTAAAAAAAATATATATTAATACCATTTTTTGGGTCCATGCTCTTCTCTCAACACTGTATAAAAGAATTGTGTGTGTGCAGTCTGAAACAGTATATTTCTATTTAGGAAATTAAGGGATAACATCATGCTGGCAAGATATTTACTCAGAGCATACCTCCAAAAAGCAGAATATGTTATAGTCCAAATTTATGCACATGTTTAAAAAGTTAATGTTTTAAACTTTCTGCCCTCTAGCCAAGTATATCTAATCTAATTAGTGCTTTCCAGCCAAACATGGCCATAAGCAGGCCCAGAGTACTTTGACGACTCTTTAAAAGACACTGCTCACCTCAGGCCTTTCCTGCTCCTCTGTCTATCCAAAAATTTTGAATGTACCTTGCAAAATGCAACTTAGTTTTGTGAGTTTGTCACTGTTTAACTCTGTATAGCTACAAGTGAAGTTGAAATGTCTGGACTTAATCTTGTCTATGAATTTTCCTATACCAAGGTAAGCAAAGAGAATGTCAGAATGTCAGGTATACTGTCATGAGAGCAATCCAAAATATTTGGGAGCATTTGCACACTGGTTTAGTGGAAGGTGTTGCCCAAATGAGGGGATTGGAACCAGATGACCTCTAAGATCTCTTCCAAGCCAAACTATTCTGTGATTCTATGAAGAACTCAAAGGTCCACACCAGCCAGTCCTTGAAAACATTTCTGTTCTAGGTATGGAAAGATTGTTGTGAAATAGGAGGAACAGTAGATGAAGTGTGGACATTCATGACTTGGAGTAGAAAATGAAGAAATTGTTGATAAGGGTGGAATTCACCTAATATAAGCAAGTAAATGACCCTTTCAGATATCAATTTGTGATGGTGGGTAGCACACCAAGAATTCCAGCAGATTTCACAAATTGACCTGCCAACAGATCATTTTTTATTCTGCAAACAAATGCAGATCTTTGGGGTACCCTCTTTACCCACTGAATATATTGTTGACAACTAATAGTTCATTCTGAAAGGTGAGGTGAAGTAAATCACTCGTCGCACGTCCCTTAAATGCACACAGAATCACAAAAGGGGTGGAAAGAACCACAGTGGCTCATCTGGTGCTACCTCCCTGCTCAAGCAGGGTCATCCCAGAGCACAGGGCACAGAATTATATTCCAGACAGTTCTGGAATATCCCCAGTGAGGAGACTCCACAGCCTGTCTGGACAATCTGTTCAGTGCTCTGTCCCTGCACAGGACATTTCTTCCTCCTGTCCAGGTGGAACTCACTGGGATCAGTCCCTGCCCGTTCCTCTGGTGCCATTGCTGGTCCCAGAGCAGAGCCTGGGCCCTGCTCTGACCCTCCCTGCTCACAGGGACACCCAGGGCTGAGGGCTCCTCTCAGCTGTGCCTCCTCTGGAGGCTGAACAGCCCCAGCTCCCTCAGCCTTTCCTCACCAGGGAGATGCTCCAGTCCCTTCATCATCTTTGTAGCCTCTGTTGGACCCATTCCAGGAACTCCATGATTTTTGTGTACTTGGGATCTCAGAACTCACTGAAAAGAAACTTGTTTTTCCCTTCTCTGAGCCTCTCAGAAACATAAAATATCAATACAGAAAAAAGTAAAGGCATCGTAGTTCTGCAGCTACAAAGAAAAACATTCTTTGGTAGCTTGAAATTTGTTATATTGACTTTTCCCATAGCTTTGGGAAATAAAAGCAAAATATTTAGTTAATAGAAACAAAATACTTTGTAGACTTACTTCCAAAAGGATTTAGGGGCAAGAGGAGGCCTCCACTATTGCTACGTTTTGTAATCCAGATTGGACTACAGAGAAAAAAAAATTCTTTTCAATCTAAGGAATACTAATTGTTTTCAGTGTTTTCTGATTTGTGGTGGGGAGAGGGGAGGATATGAAAGGGGAAGAGTTATTGATCCATAGAGTTTTACCTTTTCTTCATCTGTGAAAAAAGTTTGCATAAATCGGTAAATGTATGTGAGTGAGTGTGGTAAATGTGGTGAGTAAGATAAAGATCACCAAATAGAGCTGATTTCTGCCAAGGAAAATTGTATGGATTTATTCTGGAATCATCAGGGACTTGTTGCCTTGCTGCATTTGATCATTGGAGTCAATGATGTGAGTGAATTCCTTCCAACTCAGGGTATTTTCTGATTCTATGAGGCAGCACATTTTGTTCATTTGTCAATTTTGGGATCCATGTGTTGCCCAACATAAATTTCAGAATGCTATTTTTTGAGTTCTTATGAGAGTTTTATTTGCTAACAGGTGACCTATACATCTGAAAAATTAAATAGCAAATCATATCAGGATTATTGTCCATTTTTGCTGAGGAGGAGAGCTAGGATAAGAAATAAAAAAACATTGGGGAAGAGGTCAGAAAATAATAGCAGGCACAATTTCAACCAAACCTAATTAATCTTGAAATCAGAAAATCTTTCATAAGACCTTTCTCCTTCATGATGTTTAATTTAAGGATTTAATTTAAGGATTGAGATAATAGTTGTATAAATCATAGCTTCAAAATTAGTATTTTTCTTTAGCTGCATATACATCTATTCTGAGGCTTTTGTTCTGTCATCGAAAACTGTGGTTGGGTTTATGAAATCAATAAGAAAAACAAAATTATTAATGGATATTATTACTTCTCATTTTTGCTTCCCATTTGATCAGCAAATGTCTAAAATGAAAAGGGAAGTAGTTGTTAGGACTATCATGTCAATCCCTACAGGTTCCAGGCAGGAACCAGGTTTTCTTTTCCTTCTTATATTGAATCCACAGTGTTTAGTCTTGCTCCATTTGTTTTGGTTTCAGTAAAATGAAGAAGTAAGAAAAATTTTTCAGCCCATAATCAGGCAAACATGTAGAAATTTATGTGAATATCAATGCTCTATAGAACTACTTCATTTTTTAATTGGTGTTTTCTATTTTTTTTTTCTTCCTAGCAAGCTATGTCTTAGCTGAACAGCTGAAGCTGTTCTTCACTTCATTGATAGCCACTGTCTGTGGCTGTAATGGATCTTCAAATTTCCTAGGAAGTTTAAAAAACTGCAAAATATTATTAAATAAATTTAAAAGTAATATTGATGTATTTTGAATTAAATACAAAGGCATTTTATTCTGACAAAATTAAATTGTCTTTGAATCCAACAATTGATGCGTTTTCAGTATTTTTTCCACATTTTTAAGAGGAATAAAATAAAATTTGAAAAACAATCTCAGTAAAAATACAAAGAGAGATGTCTATTAGGGAAAAAATGAAATTGTACAATTATAGAATCACAGAATTGTTTGGGGTTGGAAGGTTCTTAAAGTCCATTTTGTTCCAGGTCTCCTGCTATAGGCAGGGACAACTTCCACCATCCCAGGTTGCTCCAAGCCCTGTCCAAGCTGGCTTTGAACATTTCCAGGGATGGGGCAGCCACAGCTTCTGTGGGAAACCTGTGCCAGGATCTCACCCCCCCTCACAGGGGGGGTACAATTGGACATGTACAAGTGGAGCTTTCATGTATCTTTGAAAAGATGACTAAATATTTTTCACTCTCCAAAAGAAAGAACTCAGTAAAATCAAGAGGATTTTAAGAGATCTCAGGATCTGATTTTTCAGTTTATATCAGTTTTATGAATGAAAGAACCTCACCTTACCAAATTAAGGAAGATGCTGAATTAACCAATGAACATTCCTTGACCTGTTTCCTGGCAATTTCACAGAATCACGGAATCATTAAAGCTGGGCAAGACCTCCATGGTCATCAAGTCAAACCTTTGAAAAGGACATCAGGAGATCCATGTACATAGACAGAGGAGGATCCATTGCAGTCTGGGTTGAAAACCAGTAAATTATCAAGAATTTTGTTGTGGGACATTCTGGTTACTAGACTGGGTGATACTAAGGGAGAAGGAAAAGAAGAAATCCAGATGTGTCTGAGATCAGCAAACAGACAAGTGAGAAAGGGCTGATGTGCAAATCAAGGGTATAATTTTTTTTCCACAGGTACCCTGGGGTCACCACACCAATCTTCCCCTGGTAGTTTGACTCACTCACATCAGGTAATCACCACCATCTTCTCTTCAGGGTGCTTATTTTTCATTGCTAATGGAGGCCTCTAATTGCAATATTCTCACAACTTCCGTGTGGTGCTGTCAAACAGCACCAGAGAGAAAGCCAAGGGGAGCCTGCAGGCAATGCCATCCTCACAATGAGTCTCTCCCATCACCAGGCATTCTGGCATCCTTACATCCCTAAAAATTAAAACCTACAAAATTAATCATTTCCCTTAGATAGCTAGATAAATCCTTGCCTGCAAGATCTGTGTGCTGGGGGTGTTCCTTAATGCCATATAAATGCTTAGCCATGGGCTTGCCTGGGTAATCATGCCTAAACTCTGCCCTGGAGGCAACCATCCCTGGCACTGATGAGCCACTGGAAGGAGCATATTGTGTGTTTAGATTAAATATAACTTGCAGACATTTTCCCTGGAATTATCTACTCTAAGAGGTATTGTTTGTGTCTATTTCTGTTTTATTCAAATTGAAAAATAAGATCTCTTATCCACCATAGGTACTGTTATACCAAATGGACCTTTGGTATAAAAAAGAAATTAGATTTCTAGCATTGGTAATTATAAACCTTTTCCAAAAAAATTTTGAGCCAACTCACATACCTTAGGCTATATAATGAATTATATTTTGTGGTGTGCTGGCAAGGACCTTGGGATATTTTTCACCTTCATTTATTGCTCTGAAAAAAACATCAGGCAGACATTTGCTGCACAAAAGATTTCCTGGGCAGGGATATTGGGGGACTATTAATTCCTCTCATCTTCAAAGGTACTTCCAATGCATTTTGATTTTCTTTTAGGAAAGTGCAACTAAACAAGAGAGAACATATTTTATGTGACTTTTGTCTTGGATTATCAGAGAAGGGATTCTATCCTATAGGATATCTATATAGGATATGAAACAGCCAAAAGAACTAATTTTATATTTTCCCCTCTTCAAGCATTTGATACAAAGGAAACCCTTAAAAAATTCTCTCATATTCTTTGCCCAGATGAAAATTCCCCACACTTTTGTCCATGTAAACACAGAATTAGTCTCCTGCAAGTTTAGGTGGTGGCAGTTCCTGAACACAGTCATATTTTGCAGATAACAGGATTAGCTTGGATGTGGGTAATAAGTTGGTGAATCTCCCCCTGGCCATTTCTCAACACTGTGAGAGCACTAATCCTTTATGCTTTGATGTCTTCTAGTTTTCCATCAGGTGCAGCTCGGCACTTTTGTCCTGGGGCAGTCAGCGCTCTTATAAGATCTCATAGTGTCCTCATTAGCTGCGCCTATTTACCCAGCCAGCCTGTTGAACCCAATTTATAGTTTATGTGATTAATTCCCAAAGTACAGTAAACCCTAGCTTTAAGGCTCTCTATTATATGACTGCATCTCATATAAGGGCAAACACTAGCTCTTGCTCTTTTGTTATATGGCTTCACTATATATATAAAACTGCAATAATTTTGCTCTGAACTACACTTTAAACATCATTATATGTATGTTCTTTCAGACATGCAGCCTATAAAAATGTTGCAAGTTGGATCATAAAGAAACATTCATACACAAGAGTAATTTTTGGTTGTTTTCTGGTTCTGTTTTAAAAATCCATGTCTCTACCATTTTATATTAAAATTATTGATATTGTTGAATAAGTCCCATAATTTAGAACTGTTTACCCAAGGAATTGCAGGTGACAAAGGTTTAGCAGTCAAAGTAGTAGTTTATAACCACTGGCACAGTTTTTTTTTCTTAAACATGAGGGGTTTGTAGATAAAAGACTTACGTTGTGAATTTTTATGCAGTCATTTAAGTCAACTGATGACATCTGCCAGCTCTGCTGTATTTCCTCCTATAGGGATATGAACTATGTGAGTTGGATCTCTGGTAATTTGCATGTGAAAGAATACTGTACCTTTTTTTTTAAATAGATGATCATTTCCAGTTCTCTCTCCTTGTGGGTTCATAGGGAGAGACATCCTGCAGGTTTTTTTAAAACATTTTTCCAGCCTGTAGTTTCAAAAAAAAACCCCACAGCTCCTTGGAAGTCTCAGTTACACTGGATGATCTCCATCATAGAAGCAAAACACAAAACCAGAAAATTTCAAAGTATTTTGGCTAAGACACTCCAAATGCTGAACAGAGGAGAAGAGAAAACCTCTGTTGATGGGCAACATTTGGTGGGAGCACAGGTAACCAAAATTTATTGTTTAAACAAAGAATTCCAATTTACCCTACGAAGGCCACATCAGAAAAAGTTATGACACCTACCAAAACAATACTACAAATAGCAGAAGGCCAAATTGTTACTTTAAAACACTTTACATAAATGGAAAACATATATCTCTGGCCACTGGAAAGCTAATTTTGATTTTAAATGAGGCTTGTTTTGTTCATTAATCTTATTCTTGTCTGATAACTGGCATGAGATTCCATCTCACCACAAAATATCCTTCTTTCCTGGAGACCCTAGGAAATGTAGGCTGGAGCTCTGTGACCTTCCCTTAAGATACTTAATCAATACATCTTGAACTTGACCTGGAGCAATGAACCACGTGGAAGGACAAGAGAATTATTTAAACTTGAAGCCCTTTTGGCTGTTGGTATTTCCAATGAGACCAATCTAAACTGATGCCTATCACAAGGATCTGGTCTGGGACATCCAACATGGATATGCTCCAAAGATTTATATGTATATAGAATCTGATAACTAATATTTATTTATACATATTAGTTAGGTGCACACAAATATATATATTTATACATAAAATGAAACAAATCAAGAGATGCTAAGGCATTTCATAGGAATATAAAGGCTTTATGCCTCACTCTTCCCCAATTCACTTTGTTTCTGCAAAAGAAGCAGAGGGAATTCCCTTTGACTGAGAATTAGGCCCAAGATGGAAATGTTTGGCTACAAGAAGTTTTCATCAAAAAGAATTGATCAGTGTTCTGTCATATCAGTGAGGCAATTTCTGATTTTTTTCATTGAACCTAATTTAAGCTTTATTGATCATAAATTTAAGCTTCTTTCAACAGAGACTTTTGATGCAAATGATATTTTCAGGTCTTGGGCAGATGTCTTGGGCATGGTCATGCACAATGGGACAGTGGCATGTTCTGAATGTTTCAGCTGTTCCTTCTCACTAAATCTGTCATGACCTAAAAGCTTTTGACCCATAGATTGCTTGTGCATTTATTTCTGTACAGAGAGTCCTGGGGAGGATTTGTTTCTTCTTAAAATCATTGCAACAATTTTTTTTTAATGTAGAAAACACTTTCACATAATTGTATTTATGTATATAATTTTTATAAATAGACAAATTTAATTCTATATATAAATGACATATATATAATACATATACATATATATATATATATTTGAAACATTTTATGTATTTATAAATTTATAGGATAAGGCAGCATACACCACTAAAGAGGAAACTCTTCTATTAACATTTTTAACATTTGTAGGAATAAAACAACCTCAATCGGGTCCCAGCTTCTCTGGCAGTAAAATGGTATGAGTTAGTTTTTATTGTCCTAGTGACCTTATGCTAAGAAATTTATTTTTCCTTTATTGAGTTGAAATGCTTTATAGGACATAGGCAGAAAACTATGACACTTGAGCTGCCTCAGTGTACATTAAGCTACTTTTTTGAGATACTGAATAATTGCCACTCAGAAATTGTGAACACCAGCAGTTCTGAAGTTCAAAAGCTGACCTATCACAGCAGTGCACAATAAGCATGTTTTCCTTTCTCCTCTAATGTTGAGTTTTGCATTGACTACTCTGAAGGATACATCATGTCTTGGAATATATTCAGCAAAATTAATAAGTCCAATAAAAGAAGCAGATAACCTTATCAGTATTTCCTTGTGTCGGATCGTAGACTGAGGAAATGAGCATTTGTATGAGCTTTTATAAAACTCTGTTTCTTCAATAATATTGCTGAGTATATAATGGGAAATGAAAAAAGGAGATTGCATATGTAATGGAAATTTTCTGATTTGTATTCAAAATGCATGTTCACAGATACTTTGTAATACTTACCAGTTCTAGTGAGCAGCACCTTGTTTCTCAATACCCTGTAAAAAAATGACCCACAATGAGCTTTCAGTAAATTAATGATCCATAAATAAGAAATATGTTGCAGGATTTTTAGCAAAAGTTTCAACTGAGATTTCCAAGAATGTGTAATAAGTTTAAGGTTTTAAATATTTACTTAGGTATCCTAGGGAGTGATTTATTTCTTTTTACAGTAAGTGTCCTGTTGGTCCTGGTGATGTCAGAAAGTTCCCCCTGTGGGAATGGTGTCAAAGCACTGGTATGAAAAAATTATGTATTATTGCAATAAAATTCCTTGTAATCTTAGTACTGCAGGTGATATGAGTAGAAAATTTAATACAAAGGGCAGCAAAGATTATTGGTACAATAATAACAAAAGAAGAAAAGTGTTTCATATGTTTAGAGTGGTTTTCACCCAATGATCTCTTGGAGCTTTATAACAGAATTAGGATGACAGTGCCCAAAAACCAGAATTAGCAGCACCATTCCAGAACACACAATTAATTGTTTGGAATGAGGAATCAGGAAAAAAGTCTCCTGTCTGTATGTCCCATGCTGTTGCAGACTGCACAAATAAATCTGAGATGAAAAACTAACAGTGAATATCTATTTTTTGTGGGGAAAATCTTCAAGATAGCTTGGTCTTGAAAAATTTATTTTTGCTATTATTTTTCACATGCTTCCTGGAAATTTAAGATTCTGGTATAGGTGATGGATCTCATGGTCTTTCTGAATAATAGTGTGTAAACTGTGCTCACTTCTAATGATGATTGAAAATCTACTTAAGATCAGCTCTTACTGTCAAGAGTAACCAGGCAGACTGTACTGTAACTGCCATGTGTTTATTATCTGGAGGGAGTGTAAGTAGAATCATAGCACCATGGATTATCCTGAGCTGGAAGGGACCAACAAGAATCATCAAGTCCAACTCCTGGCCCTGCACAGGAAAGCTCCAAGAATCCCAGCATGTGACAAAAGTCCTTTTCTTTGAAGGAAAAGGCAGATCCTTCCCTTCTGAATCCACAATTTTGATATACATTTCCAATCTTTATTTAAGGAAACAATATATATTCTTTTCCTTTCTTCTCTTTTATTTTTCCTCTTTTCTAGCTTATTTTTCATTTACTGAAACCAATATTGCCTTTGTTTAATGATAAATTGAGTCTTCACAGTGCCAGATATTAGGGATCAAAAACATTCTTTGGTCCATAATATTTAGTTATGAAATATATTTTGAGAGCTCATCTGAGCTCTCAAATCCATTTGCACAAACATGTTTCAAAAACCTCAGCTGTTCCTGGACAATCTCCATTTCAAATCTTTCCAACGAATTCCCTTTGTTTATGGCCTACATGTCCTTACATTCAGTGAAAGGGGATGATGTAATGTTCTCCAAGTCACACCTCTTCCTTTTTCCCACGTTCTTGTATTTGACATGAGGAAAATCATATTAAAAAATCCTTATGGCTTGCTATGACACTTTAGGGCCAGATCCTATCAGTTTAATTTGCCCAGGGAATGTTCACTATGTCCATTGGTTAAGGCAGATGCTATTCCCTATGCTCAGATTACGTGTCTGGACTTTTTTCCCTACAGTGGAAACCCATAGGTACATCCACAAAAGAACATTTAATTTTTATGACTAAGTAGACTGTGAATATGCACAGACAAGCACACTTCTATTCTGCAGAAAGCCTCTTTCATGGGATTACTGAGGAGGTAAGTTCATTCAATATGTATAAAAAAAGAATTATATAATTTGGACAGAGTACAAGTAATATCCAATAATTTACCGAAGTATTTAATATATGTACTTCTTACTTTCATCTGTTTACTTCCCCAGGGCAAATGTATTGTGACTATTCCAGTTTGCATTATCCCTGGCAACATGCAGGAGTATAAAAACGATGGAGCTTTGCATCTCTTGCACATGTGTGTTGTGGTCAGCCCAAGTCAGGCTAATAAAATTCTGAACTGTCTCGTCATATGCATAGATACAAACTAATACAATGGAATACAGAGACAGAAGCTGACAGGGAAATGGAAATGAAAAAGGCTCTAAAAATATTTTAGTGCATTGAGATGGTATTGGGAGTAGGAATGAATTGATCAGTGAGTGTTGAAAGTGATAGCTCCACTCCTGTTAGAAGCAGCATCAACTCATGCAGCATCAGCCACTTTTCAGTTGTCTTCACGACACCATGTTGGTGATTTTTGTTCCTAGAGGGTGGATGGCTAATCTGACCTATCCCTTGTGGATAGACCCTATAAATTATTTAAGCAGTTTCTCTGTGACTCATAATACATAGAATAACAAGAAATTTCTATTCAAATTTCTGTTTAGATTTGGGTTAAAAAGGGGTCTACGTGAAATTAAAGAATCACCATCTGCAAGTTTGATAGAATCACCACGATCACCCTGTTTTTTCCCTCCAAGTTGCTTTCCCAGCATTCTCCAGTCTGTACTGGCACATAGAGATATTCCTTTCTGCTCCAAGGATTTGGCATTTTCCTTTCCTAAACTCTAGGAGGTCCTCATTGGCCCATTTCTTCAGCTTGCTGAAGTCCCTCTGAATGGCAGCACGACCACTTTGCATATCAACTTCTGCTGGCAGTTTTGTACCATTTGCAGACTTGCATCTCTTCATCATCTTGGCAATTGGAAATGATTAACAGCACTGGCCTCCCAGTGACCCCTTGGGCACTGTGACTCCTGACTTTGTGCTACCAGTCATAACCCCCCCGAGGCTGGGAGATCTGCTCACTTTCAGTCCACCTCACTGTCCACTTACCTATTTTATTTTTGATCTACTTGCCTATGGTGGTTATGTCAGGCACCATGGAAAGCTTTTCAAATTTGAAATGAACAATACCCACTGTGCCCTCCTTGTCCTATTTCAGTACACACAGCTACCCAGTTGAGGAGGAATGTTTTCCTTTCATAAGTCTGTGTTCCCTACGCCTTATTACCGCCTTGTTCTTCATACATTTGCAAGAGGTTTCCAGGATGAGTTGTTCCACGACCCTTGCAGGCTGATCGATCTGTACTTTCCTGGATTCTCATTTTGCTCCTTTCTGGAAGATAAGAGTGAGATTTGCTCTTTTCCATCCTCAGGGATCTCTGTCAGTAGCCATGACCTTTCAAAGGTAGTTGAGAGTGACCACCCAGCTCCCTCAATACTCCTGGGATGTCTCACCAGGTCTTCTGGGCTTGAATATATCCACTTGCATACAAGCTCCCTATGCTTCCCCTCATCCACTAATGGTCAGTCTTCCTTGCTCCAGATTTTCCTTTTGGTTTCTGAGACTGATGAAGGCAAATCTTAGCAGGAAAAATCAAGGAAAATGTGGCATTTGTTTCCCAGTTTTTTCTTTGTCATCTATCACCAGATCCTCTTCCAAACTCAAATTTTTCTTGATCTTTCTTCCCATAGAAGCATGTCCTGTTGACCTTTGTGTGTTTAGTGAGAATTAACTTCCATGTGAATTCCTAATCCTGATCCCTGGGTTCTCTGACAGTGTCACTATATTCCTCTTGGGTACCCACATATGCAAACTGATGACAACTATAATTTGTACCCTTCTATTTTATTTATTTTCATAAATTCAGACCATATCAAGTCTATGAATATGAAACATTGTTTTTATCATGATTTATTAGGGTACTGACGTCATAAGCAGCCCTGGGCAAGAACTGGATATTTTACTTTACACAGTTAGTTGTTTTTGGTTCTTCCAAAATGGTTTTTCTATTAAGTGAAACTGTAAAAAATAATGTTATGAGGGCATCAAAAAAAAGCTATCACAGAAAAATTCTTTTATTTTGTCTTTCCTAAACTTAATATTCTTCCTCACAACACTGCTTGCTTTCTAGAAAGTAATCTCAAATAAGAGGATGGAAATATTCCATTCTGAGATTAGGGGGGAAAAAATCAATGAAATTGACAGTTTGAAAAAAGTCTTAATTTTTGATGATAATGGAATTGTCTTTTTAATGTATATATATAACAAATTTCCAATCTGCAGTGAAAAATTACTTAAGAAGAAAGCCAAAGACTATAATAACTGTGTCCCAAACCATAATTTAACTAACAGCAGCAGACTCTTCTTCATGTCCTAATAAGCTTCTCTTTCTTTCATAAACATTTCAATCCCTTTGAAGAAAATTAACAGTACAACACAAAGGCACAATGCAATAATTTACTTCCATGCATATACCGGTAGAGGTATATAGTGATATAAGCATCCATTTGGTAGGAACTCTAGGTATAAATATAGATGTAGGTATATGTGTAGTCTTTTCTTATTGGAAAAAAAACCCATTTTTTGCAAAGTACAAAATCATTGTCCTCTAACCTAATTCCTGAAATACTGTAGAATGTAATAGACAAGGTCTGTGCCTTTAGGGAGAATTTCTTTTCATCCCAACTTTCCATGTCTTCCTAGGGCATGTCGTCTTCCACCTCAGAAACTTTGCCTGACTTTTCCAGTTTTCTCCTCCACGTTCAGGCTTAATCCATTTCTCATCTGCTCTACCCCCCTATGGCACTTCTGCTTCCGTCGCAGACGTTCATAAGTCACAGTCTTTAAGCAACTGTTTTTCTCAGCCATTCCCATGCAACTGACATGTCCTGCTTGGGGAAGTATTTTCTTCTTGCATGCTTTATAACACACTTGCAGTGATTTTGCCATTTTACAGCCTTTTGCCAAGTGCTCTGTCTTTTCCAGTTCTGTGACTTGCACCATTTGTCAAAGTGGTTCAAAACAAAGAAAGGACTTTTGGGGCCATCCCAGATAGTAATTACTGGTGCCAAAAGTGGCTGCTTCCTTGTTCTTCTTGGTTAAAGCTCAATTTCAACTTTTATGAAAGATGAATCAGAAGTGTATCTTTTGGCATTTGTGTTTGTTGAATTGTCCTGCTGATTTAATTTTAAGGATTCCACAAACTCTTTCCCATGGAAGGGTACCAGAACACCCCTGAAATAAATGTCAGTAAAGGGAGACAGAAACTGTGGAATAGTCTGTGTTATAGGCCACAGTCATGAACAACAATAAAGATCTGGTGGCTAAAAGGTTTTTTCATTTTCTACAAAAATGAACGGAACGGAACGGAACGGAATGGAAGGGAAGTGGAGAGAAGAGAAGAGAAGAGAAGAGAAGAGAAGAGAAGAGAAGAGAAGAGAAGAGAAGAGAAGAGAATGGAGCAGAACAGTCCAATTGGATGGACCTACAGTGATCATCTAGTCCACCATTTCTGTGTTGTTTCCTGGCCTTTGATGGTCTCACTTTGAATTCAGCTTTTGGAAACATCAAGATAGCAACAATTATTTCTGCAATATTATTATGCCCTGATAGGCCTCACCAAGATGTAAGTGTTCCTACTTTTAGATTCCTATTGTTAGTAATCCGGTTGTATCTTGTCAGTGCTATTTGTAAATCTCAAAACATCGATATGTCTTGCTTTCTAAAATACCAAATATGATGCTTTTCTTGATGCACATCACTTGACTTAATTTAAAAAAATCTTTTGTCTTGAAAACATGCCCATGGAAAATACAGATCAAGCTGATCTAAGATGATAATGACCTTGCCTATCTGTGTACAGGTACCTAAATAAACCAGTCTCAAGGATATGAGTAAATCTCTTTAGAGAGGCCTGTGGAAGTAGAGCTTTGTTTTTCTTTTAGAGATCCATATGCAGCTGTTCCTAAATTCAATGCAGAATGTACCACAAAATAGGCTTACTTAAGGTCCATTTTATATCTAAACCATTGTGTCTGAGCACGTTGACCTGTTCTGTTGTATTTCAGAGGTGAGCATTTAAGACAAGCTCCAAAGACCACTTGAGTCTCCTTAGCCAGTGTGGACAGGGTTTCTGTAACGTTTCTCCCAGGTAACAAATAACAGGATAAGAAGAAGTGGCCTCAAGTTGCACCAGGGAGGGTGCTTGGATACTAGGGAAAATTTCTTCACTCAAAGGGTTGCAAAGGTCACAGGGTACTCATGGAAGTAGTGGAGTCACCACACCTGTAGGAATTTAAAATATATGAGGATGTTGCACTTGGGGACATGAATTAGTGGAGAACATTTCAATATTTGACATTGTTGAAGTTCCTTCATGTTTGCAGACCATAAAATAAATTGTATCACTACAGCAATTTTTTCAGCATCTCAGGAGACCCCAGTGGCAGGAGGGCTGAAGCTAAATTATCTTTAAGGTCCCTTCCAACCCAAACTATTCTGTGATTCAAGAAAAATGTAAGGTAAAAGTTCAATTGATGCCTTGATGGAGCTGCTTTAGACTCTGCACCCTGAAGAATATTTCTTTCCATTGTGAAATATGAGCAAAGAATGGTGAAGGAACCATCGGCCAATGTTTATGCAGTTCTCTGAAGCTGGAAAATGCTTCTGCATGCTTTTTCTTTTACTCTTTTTTCCTTCCTCAAATTCTGGCAGGCATTTAAATGGGACATTTTTACCCAAAGCGCTATTTTAGCCTCTTATTTTACACAGCTAAATTAGACATTTTATTCTATTCTCTAAAAAATAATAATTAAAAGAATAAAAATGTCTGATTTGATTCCTAATACGCAGTGAAGGCTTAAGCTAGCTAATAACTGCTAATATACTACTTAGAGCTTCCTCTGACTCACAGCCAACTGCAGAGGGCAAGTCAAAACAGCCTTGGATAAATAATTAAAGCTTTTAAAGATGTTAGGCTTATATTTTGATCCTAATCTTTAGCTAGTATAAATCTGCCCAGCTCAATGAATTGAGTGAAGCTGCAGAAATTGAAGATTGAGTCTTATTTTTGAGACTTCTCTTAGTCATAAGTGAGTAGAGTTTGTATTTATTGATATTTCTACTTAGATGTTATTTATTTCTCATTGGCTGATAATTTCTGAAGCCAATGAGAAGCAGTGAGATTCTGAATTTTGAATGAGATTAAATGTAGATTATTATCCTTTAATTTCTGTACCTGCTATAGAGGCAAATTGAGGCAGCACTGGAAGACACATAACTGTATTTTTAGACATGGATTGGACTCATATAACTTTGCCTGATAGACTAACATCTAGATCTAAACTACCCACCCTGGGTTCATTTTAGGATCAGTGGTGCTGGAAAGATGCTTCAAAGATTTAACTCATCTTTCTCCTGGCCAGCATCTAAAATATCTCAGAGAATCTAAGCTCTAGAAACACCTGTTTCTGTCTGTTGACTATTAGAGAATCCAGCTACTTTACACATTATTGTCAATTTTATTTTCTCTTAATAAAGGTGAGATGAATTTTTTGGCATTGAACAAACTTGTCACTGAAGTACACTTGACTTTACAAAGGGTTTTTGCACAAAATGGTGTAGCTCAAAAGAAATTTCACAATTCACCATAACAGAGGGACAACAGATGTAAAAGTCTTCTTTGTGATCATAAATTCCTTTCACAACTCAACAGGCATGTTGCAACTTTCACCACCTTCTCTTTGCTTGCCTTCTTCCAAAGTTATGTTTTCCTGAGTTTAGCTGAAATGAACATAGTTTTATCCACATTTATCAGGTACCTTGAACACCAGTGAGGATTTCCTTAGCTCTGCTATAACATAAGAATCTATAGGGGCAGTGGTCAAGTGAGAGTGTTATGGACCAGATTAGGACCAGTGACAACATCATTCCATTATCCCATAATTATAACCTCATTGACAGAATTCAGCAGTCTGCCAGTGGCCAGAAAATGGCCAGGACTCCCTGTTCTGCTTTGCCTGCAAGTCTTGATTGGCCATTCTGATTACTGTCCTGGGGAAAGACACACTGGATAAATGCACTCATAGGAATGACCTTTTTGGTAATCCCCACCATTTTGAGTAGAAGCAGGATCAGGAAATTCAGATCTCCTGGGCTTTTTAATCTTTACCTTTTCTGTGCTTCCAGAAAAACTCAAGTCTTACATTCAGTTTTTCCTGCAGTCCTCTAAGTGTTTGAGCTACTTGTGCTCTGATAGCCTTAAGGGGAAACTATTGGCTGCCAAATGGAGCTGGTTTTGCTTTAGGGCTTTAGGGCTCCACATACTCCTGTTGCTTAAATTGTGGCCTTCAAGGAGCATTGAGAGCAAGAATAAAATGAGATAGGGCTGCTACATTAACTGGAAAGCTGAGATTTCCTTGAGATAATGTGTTCTGGGGTCAGAGCAATGGTTTTTTTGGCAATGAGCATTCTTCATTCAGCACTTTGTACCTTTGTTACATAAAAGACAAAAAATCAAAGGAGTTTAGGAATGAGATCAACGTAATTTGGTCAATATAAATGCAGGTTTAACTGAAATACAGTGAACCTTTTGTACCAGTTATGGTGATCATAATTATAGCATTTAGAGATAATCAAAATGGCAAATATATTTTTTTTTGAGCAAACAAATATTTCACCCCTCCTAGAAATCTCAGTTCCACCATCCAATTAGGCACAGGGATTGCACCATTTTTTAATAGTCCTTTTCAGAGGGGATAAAGTCCAACAAAGCACATCTGGATTTAAATCCAGATGTCTATCTTAGCCTAGCATATAACCAAGGTTTTATGAGATAGACCCAAATCAGAAAACAGAGTTGTATCTACTCTGATATGACCTGAATTAATCTCTACTGCAGGTACAGAACTGAGAGGGTATAATGGGGAGATTATGCTCACATTTAAAAATTCCTGTGAAGAAAATTCTTTCCACTCTTCCTTAGTAAAGATCCTCAATGAAAACTCAGAAGCATTCAATGTCAATCTTCTCCAAGCAGAATAATAAGCACAAAGGTTCTGAAATTTTCAGAATTACAGACTCGGGAATCTCCATTTTGTGGAAAACTCTCAAATGTGGTGTTCTTTTTCTCACACCTCAATGTCTGTGGCATATGTATTACATATGCACATATGTACTACTACCTGAATTATGTTAGGAGTCAGAGGCAGACACTGATTCACAGAATCATGAAATCATAGAATGGATTAGGTTGGAAGGGATCTTAGAGCTTATCTGGTTCCAACCCCCTGCCATGGGCAGGGACACAGAGAACTCTGAGTTTCTCTGTAATCCCCTATATAAGTACCAGCTGTCTAAGCTTCCATTATAGCCACAGAGATCTCATTAATATGTAAACTAAAGATGACCAGAAAGCAGTTCAGCTTACTCTTAAGCAACTTCTTTAGTTTGGGCAACTGAATCTCTGCTTCTAGACTCAAAATATTGCACTGGTGGGATTTCTACTGAGTATTGTGAAAGCTTGTAGACACCTATGAGGGGCACAACCTTTTGTCTGAACATTGGCATCTGCTGCCATTTTAGATGAGGATAAGGGCCATGAAACAGGGACTAAGGACAACTGGCAGCTGGAACACAGGTAAGACTATCACAGTAGCACTGAACACTGATTAAACATCTGAAACACAGGTCTGTATTTAGTCAATATGTAGATGACATCCATTTCTCCTGTTGTCACTTTAACTACTCAGAGAAGAGCCCCAATGAATGTTGCCTACAAAGAAAAGGCAGAAAGAAGATGGACAAAATTGTCTGAAGAAAAGACTAATGAAAACATAATAACTGTATTCAAAGACTTAGAAATCAGAGATAAAGAGGAAAATTAGAAGTATTCACTATATTCAATGAGTATGGGAGAAATAACTTTGAAAAAAAACTTCAGTAGGAACACCTCTCTAATGAAATGGATCATAGGAAAAATAGAGCAGCTGGAAAGGCTGTAGTCAGTCCATGCCTGGGAGCTTTGGTGAGCGGGTAGAGGACATGGACTGGCTTTCCTCCTGAGGTTTCTTCCAGCCCCACTTCTAATGATTGTATAACTGTATTTTTCTGTGCTGGGGAATTGGAAAATGATCTCTGTGGGTGTAAATGGACTCACCCCCATCACACAGGCCTCCTGACACCACCAACAGAATTTTAAATGAGGAGCTAGACAGTCTGTAGCTCTTTAATAGGGCTTTGCTGCCAAGGGGCCCAACATATTTCCCATAATGAGGCAAGGGTAGGAGGAGAGAAGAGGGAAATTCCTCCATTCTTTATATTTCCATAGTATTTTGTAATTAATTTGATGCTTTTACAGAAAATTAATTGGTTTTTGATAATGAAATAGAGAGAACTAACCAGACACTAGCAAATTAAAAAAAATTCAAAAATCACAGCCTAATGGGCCCCCACGTCAGACTGATAATGCTGTCTCCCTCAGGTGCTTAAGGGAAAAATAACCCAAGAAGAGACACTGTGAAAATCCCTGTCAATTGAAGGGTTAATCTGCCTTCTTTTCCCACTCCCCTGCTCCCTCACAACTAAAGCTAAGCAGATTAATTAAAACTTAAAAGGATTCTGATTTAGTTACAAGTAAGAAAGTGAAGTGCTGCAGCCTCATGCCTATAATTCACCATTGCAGAGTAACAGTTGGACAGGCTGAGCTGTAATTACCTCATGATGTACTGTGTTCCCTGCAATTCCTCACAAAAACTCCCTTTTAGGTTTTCCCCTGCCCTATCTCCTCTCACTTCACAACCCTCCCTGGCTGAAGGCATTTACAAGTGGTAAATATTAATTGTTAGGGAGATGACAGCAGTGGGTCAAGCAGGGGCTGATGGATCAGCTCCATAAATCCAACAGGTATCTTCTCCACTTCATCTGTCACCCCCTGGTGAAACAGAAAGCCATTCTAGAATATTTCTACTTAATATTTCATTTTTTTTCTCAATATATTACCAGAAGAAAAGTGGTAAGAGGAGGAAAGAAAAGAGAATTGCAGTCACGCGTATCTTCCCATTCCCCACAAAGTAGCAGAGCAAGTTTTTAATTTTCCACACATAGCAGTTAAATTCACGCATTATTTACTATAGGAAATAACCAATAATTTCTGTTGTCAGATCTGTAACCCACCAAGCCCACAGATTCTAAATACAATTCATCCTTTGTGGGGTACCACACGGGCCAGGGTGGACAGGGAGTGGAGCAACCTAATCTAGTGGAGGGTGTCCCTGCCCATGGCAGTAAATTGGAATCTTCAAAGTCTCTTCCAGCCCAAACCATTCTGAGATTCCAGGATGCTCTGAGATCTGGTAAACATACTATAGAACTATTTGGATGCCCTTAAAAACATGAGAATGAAAATACTTATGTGTTATGTGTTAGTTATTTGCATATAAGTGATTTTCCACCTACAAAGAATCTCTACATCTACACATCTTGTGAATCCTTCCAGGGATGGTGACTCCACCACTTTCCTGGACATTCTTTTCCAAAGCCTGACTGCACCTTTAGTGAAGGAATTTTGCTTAATAGCTGATCTAAATCTCTCCTGGTGCAACATGAATCATTTTCCTCTTGTCCTATCGCTTGTTACTTGAGAGAAGAGATTGACCCTCACGGGGTTCCAGCCCCCCTTCAGGGAGCACTAGGTGAAGACTTCCATAAAATTAACTGGACAGATCTGTCCAGTGGGATGGAATATGCTCCAGTTCCATTTTGAGAAGGCAGAAGTTTGATACGGAGACAATATTGAAGATATCCATCTAGAGACCTTGAGGTAGCTTTATTTCACATAGAATCACAGAATATCCTGAGTGGGAATGGACCCACAAGCATCATAGAGCTCAACTCCTGACCTTGCACATGGCACATAAGAATCCCACTGTGTGCCTGAGAGCATTCACCAAATGCTTTAGGTGTGTTTTACTTAAGTGGTGAAAATATTCACAGAGTATGCATGAGCACTGTATTAAAATGACAAAAATAAGGGAAGATAAAGAAATTTTAAAAAATAAAAAAAAAAAAAATCAGGCCATCTGGGCTCCTGATACCTTTTTGACTATCAAGAAGAATTAAGCATTTGTCTGTAAATCTCTCAAAGCACTGGGTTCAGATTTCAGGGCTATTTGATATGCAGGGGCTCAGAAGGAATGATCCAGAGGTGGTAACATCCCCCAGAAGTGCTGAGTTAGATCGAGCTGGCCCATGCAGATGTTCGGGATACCTTTGGCTTCTCAAATTACACTTGATGTATCCATGAGACACCTGAACTGAGCCTCCAGCACTTGTCAGTGACCAAAAGACCTTTGTAAATCAACTCAGGCTGCATAATTCAAGTATGAAGGGATGGGCTGGAGCAGCAAATTCCCTCACTGACAGTTTAAGGTGGATTCGGAGGTTTTGACTCATGTCATTGCTTTGATTTTCAATGATAAATTAGAAAGAAAAAGCTTTTCAACAAAAGATTTTTTAAGGCTGAATCAGGAGACAACAAAACTAGAAAATACAGATTTTTCAAATCTCATGTCTGGGGTCATGTGGAGATTTTCTGTATGAGAACAGAGGTGTATAACCTCCTGGAATATTTTATTCTGCAGGTCTATAGATTTGCTTAATCAACCTTAATGCTTATTTACTATACACCAGTTCCCATGCACTGATGGTGGGTCCTTCTCAATTCCTTTTTTATCAACTACAAATCCAAAATTCACTGTTTATGAGACTGGGATTTTATTTTCTCTTTTTAATAGATTTTGTAAAGTAGATTTGTTGTTGAGTTTAATCTTTTTTTCTTCAAACTTTTATTCCTATCTTAGGATTTTTAGATTTCTAGATCTTGTGATTTCTAGATTTCTTTAAGTTCATAGAGTCTACACTACTGGAATAACAAAGTTTACATTTAGATCTCTAAACAATAGAAAAAAGAAAAAAAAACCAAAAAATCTGGAACATATGTTCAGCTTTTATAGTATCATTTCTGCCAATTGCAAGGGAAACATTCCCACATTTAAAGTTGACTCTGCATAATATTTGGGAAAATGCATCTGGTGTGATACTCTTATAAAAATTTGGAGAACTTTTTTGTGGCAGTTTACAGGGCTATGAACTTTGTCAGGGAATGGCCCTGCTGTCAAGACAGTGTCTTTTGCCAATATCATAAATGTTACTTAGATTTGATTGATTTATACATTATTGAGAGATTTATTTCTTGCTAGACTTCAAGACATCATCAACAGCATCAGGATGAAACTACTTAAAACCGGGCAGCTTCTGTTTAGTTCAAACCAAGACCAAGGTAATTTAAAATATGCTTTAAAACCATGGATCTGTTTTAGGTCCCTGATATCTCATAAATGGCCCTTTTTTTCTGTTGGGCAGGTTTTTTTGTTTGTTTGGGGTTTCTTTTATTTTTTTTTTGTTGTTGTTGCTGTTGGTGGTGGTTTTGTGTGTGTGTGGTTTTTTTTTTTTTGTGTTTTTTTGGTTTATTTGTTTAAGAAGGATTTATAAGAAATGCACAGTGATGGTTCATATCACACTGGATATACAACATTCCTTTTGATTTTTCTGGGTTACATCAGGAAGAACATTGCCAGCAGATCAAGGAAGGTGATGCTGCCTCTCTGCTCTGCCCTGCTGAGGCACATCTGGGCTGCTGTGTCCAGTTCTGGGCTCCTCAGGACAAGAGAGACATGGAGCTCCTGGAGTGGGTCCAGTGGAGGGTGGCAAAGATGATGAAGGGACTGGAGCATCTCCCTGACAAGGAAAGGCTGAGGGAGCTGTGGCTGTTCAGCCTCCAGAGGAGGCACAGCTGAGAGGAGCCCTCAGCCCTGGGTGTCCCTGTGAGCAGGGAGGGTCAGAGCAGGGCCAGGCTCTGCTCTGGGACCAGCAATGGCACCAGAGGAACGGGCAGGGACTGATCCCAGTGAGTTCCACCTGGACAGGAGGAAGAAATTTCCTGTGCAGTGACTGAGCACTGAACAGATTGTCCAGAGAGGCTGTGGAGTCTCCTCACTGGAAATATTCTAGAAATGTCTGGATACAACCCTATGCTCTGTGCTCTGGGATGACCCTGCTTGAGCAGGGAGGTGGCACCAGATGAGCCACTGTGGTCCTTTCCAACCTCACCCAACCTGGGATTCTGTCATATGACACAGATAAAAGACTTTTCAACAGAACCAACACTGATAGCACCAGCTTAAAATCCTGACAGTAAAGATCTTCCCAAATTATCTTGAGCATGTGATGTGTTCCTCATCATGTGGCCCTGTACAGTGCTGTAGAAAGGATGAATCCACAGGGGTCTGTGCTAGAGCTGCAGCACCACACAAAACCATAGGATATGTTTGTAATTAAAAATTATTTCCTCTGGCTCTAGGGCTAATATTTTTAGACTAATTCTCAACTGGTTTGTAAAAGAACATGTATTCAGTAAGACCACAGACTGCAGAGACGTCTTTTTGGTCTCCAGCAATGGCCAGTTCTGACTGCTTGCTAGAAAGGAGCATAAAATGGAAAATATGCATTGATGTTCCCACATTTGAGCTTTCCAGCCTTCTGCAATCTGTGGCTATGCAATTTCCTGACCTGGGGGGTATTCCTTTGTCTCTCGTAGTCTGTGAAGGGTTTTCCTTCCATGTTTGTATCTAATTGCTTTTTGAACCCGTGAAAACTTATGACATTCACAACATCCCAACATCCTGTGGCAATGAGTTTCATAGTTTAATTTTGTGCTGTTTGAAAAAGCACTTTCCTTTAATCATTTTGAACCCACCTTTAGATAACTTTATTTGATATCTACTAGATTTTGTATTACAAGGAATAGCAAATAATTGCTCTTTCTTTGCCTCCCCCATGATTGTCATGATTTCATAGACTTCTGTCCCATCCTGAAACAATTAGTCTCTCCAGGCTGTAGAGATTTATTTCAGTTTATCTCCCTTTACATGGAATCCGTTTCATACCTTTAAGCATCTTTGTTGTCCTTCCCTTATTTTACAAATTTTTCTATATTTATATGAGTGGCACTGTGTACAGTTATTTACACCTGTTAAAAGCGATAACGTTATTTTTTCATGCTAATACAGGAACATTTTACACCCATTTTTGACTACAAATATGTGAGACTGTGGCTAGTTTGTTTCTCCACAATCAGTAAATATTAAGTGGTTTCAAATTATGGAAAAATATATTCAGACTTGTGATGAATTCTGGGTTCTATATTTTTTAAAAAAGAGATCTATTTATTTAATATTTGCTTTGATTATTCCATCTGATGTTCCTCAATCTGGTGGAGAGAAAACAATATGTTCTGCTAATGACTATGTTTTTAATGTCTGATGAATTTTCTTCTGTGAGAGAAGGACACAGCTCTTTCAAACTCAGCAGCTGAATAGATCTATATGCCCTAAGGCAAAATGTTGTCAGGATAATGACACAGCTAATGTAATTAATTAACCCTTTTGAAGTCTTAATGTTTCAAAATTTCAGGTAATGGTATTTAGGTAGCCATTTTATTTCATTTCATTTTATTTTATTTTATTTGGACTTATGTAAGATTGTAGTTTGATACCTAAGCAAAAAAGCCCTCCCCCAAAAGGAAGAAGAAATCAAGAAAAATAAAACCCAGTCACTCTGAATGAAAAATAAAACCAAAACAGGATACATTATGGAAGCAGAAAATTGTTGAGCTATGTAATTTTTAAAATTGTAATTGACACATCATATGCTAACCACAAATAAACCTCCAATACAAATGTTTTATGCCATTAAAAAATAATAACAAAAAATCATTTATTTGGATGTGAAGCTTGAAACATGGGTTCAAAACCTCAACATACTATGGATTGCGAATCACAATGTGACCTTGGCTGCAACGTTTAATCGCTGTGTGCTTCATTCCATGATCTTTAAAAAAAGGGGACAATATAATTTCCTTATCCCTGGTTTTATCTGGCTTGTTTATTCACACTACAAATAAAGCAGGATCTGGCCTTTTTTTAATGGTAGGAACAGCCCTTCACACAGGGAAGTTCTGAATTTCATACAAACCTTCAGTTACTGAGCCCTGTAGATGAGATGACACTTAATGTTGATAAATATATCTGAGCAACTCAGTAATTTGAAGTTGCATTTTAATTCTGTTCAAGTAAGATGAGTGAGATCCTGGTTTGAATTTTATCAGTGAAAATCTGGAATAATTCTGTTGAACTCTAGGGGTGTCTTTCTCATTTACACTGAGGTGACAAAAACTTGTATTAATTGCTTTTATTTTTATCTTGGAACTGGAATTAAAACATGTCTGTTACTTTTAGATTATATTTGGTGTCTTTTCTTAATCCACGGAAAAGTAGTTTTGTGCTGTCACTGAAGATGTCTTTCTGTATCAAACAATCCAGTGAATTCAGAGTCATTGTATAAATGAAAACTCTTTTTGAGAGCTGCTTCTCTTTTTCTGTGCCTTTTCCTGTGCATTTTTCTGTTATTTTAACAAGTACTTCAGTTTGGACACTATATATGTTTAAACTTGGGATTATCCAGGTCCTGAGCATTACAAAATCTCTGTGAAGTCTCCTGATATGTTTAAAGCTCTCCTATTTCTGTAATAATGCCTTTTGTAAGTGCAGCAGCAGAACTTGCAGTATAGCTGGGTAAGACATATGCTTTAGCTCTCCTTTAATTTTACAGTTTTGAAATTATTTCTTCTTCACCAGAACAAGGTTATTTTTAAGAAATTTAATCCAAATAACAAAAATTTTGACCAAAAAATCAAATTTATTATGATAATGTTAAGGTGTAGTATTTGAACATTTTTTTCTTTATGAAATTAGGAGAAAGTCAGATAAGACACTCAATAGTAAAGATCAGTCAAATTATAGGCTTTAGATGATTCAGAATTGATTTTTTATTTAAGTTTATTTTGCTTTAAAAAAAAGTTAAAACAAATCAAGATGTTGGAAAAAACAAAGTCATAGAGACATGAAATCATAGAATCCTAGAAAGATTTAGGTTGGAAGGGACCTTAAAGATCATCCAGTTCCATCCCCTCCCATGGGCAGGGAATCTTCCACTATCCCAGGCTGCTCCAAGCCCTGTCCAGCTTGGCCTTTGACACCTACACACCTGGGGCAGCCATAGATTCTTGGAGATATTTTCCAGAGTTATTTGTACTCCCAAGGTTCCAGGAGAGCTCTGGAACCTTTTGAGACAGAGATGGTGCAAGCACATGGTCAGACATGACAAAGGAATGATGCTGTCCAGAGCCAGTGCTGCAGCACACCCAAGAAATGACAAAATGAAACAGAATTCCTGTGGCACTGGCAAGAAGGACCCTCCTTGTTCCTGGGCATCCCCACCTTGACTCCAGGCCCTTCTTGATGCTGGATAATGAATTGGACTGCAGACAGTTTTACCTCTTCACCCCTTGTCATGCAAACTTAAAAGTGTTGGAGTCAATGGAAGCAAGGCAGGTGTTGTAGGGGAATCACTCTACAATCTGCACACCCAGCTGTTTTCTTTCCCATTTTCCATCTCTATTGGTATTTGAGCCTGTTGCTCTCTCCAGGAACATTTGAACTACTGTGGAGGGTATGTATGGTGATCCAACAATACTGCCTACAGTTTTTTTAATTGTATATATTTATTCTCCATCACAGTAAAAATTTATATCCTAGCACATCATGCCCTGCCTTTGACAGTCCTTGGAAAGAGTAACCCAGAGCAGTGGGGAAGTGTTGTAAAAGCTGCCCGTGGTTCCAGGAATCCAGATGAGCATTGCAGCAGCTGATTTTTAAGCTCTATTGAGGGAAAGGCTGACATATCAGCCAGGTACACCAGTTTTACACCACCTGAGAGATTCTCTGTGCCAAGGCAGCACAAAGATCTAGTCCTTTGGCTGATGCTTGGAGCATCTTGGAAAAAATACTATTCCTATGCTTTTTTTATTTATTTATTTTATTTTATTTTATTTTATTTTATTTTATTTTATTTATTTTTTCCTGGGAATGAGCATTCCAGTGAGTGTGTGTTCAGTAGTAGGCACATGCTTTAGTAGATCAGAATGCTGGCACTAATCTCTTTTTCAATCCTGGTGGCAATATCAGAGTATTAACAGAGGCTTTTTAATTATGGGCTTTTAAACAGCCACACTTAGGAAAAAAGAATAAAGGAGATATGCAATATAATCTTGCCCAAATGTTATTTCAATGCCAATAAAAAACAGTGAATAGACTGAAGGCCTTAGTAAATAAAACCTTCAGGGATTCAGGGATTGCAATTGTTGGCCAGGCTTGGGATTTTCACTGAAAATGAGATTGGTGGGTTTATTTTAGCCTGAGTAGATAATTCACATTGAAAAATAGTTTGATAATTATTCTCATTAGTCACCTAGGACCAACCAAAATGTGATGGGTTTAAGCTTTGGCAGGGAAATTTAGGTTAAATTTTAGTATTTAAAGTAAAGAAAGAAAAGAAGAAATGTCAAAGAAAAGGAAAGAATGCATCAATTAAAGGAAAAACCTAAGTAGAAATAAGAAGACATACTGTAAAATTCTGAATAATGAGAGAAGACAACGTTACCAGGGACGTGTCTTGATTGGATAAAGTGTTCATTAGGTTCACTGAAGACAATAGAGGATTTTTCTCTTTATTTACATATTTTTTCTTTACGAATTATTTGGACACATGAATGTCCAAAGAAGGGCAATGAAAATAGTGAAAAGTCAGATGAGGAGCAGCTGAGGGAGCTGGGAAGGGGCTCAGCCTGGAGAAAAGGAGGCTCAGGTGGAACCCTGTGGCTCTGCACAACTCCTGACAGGAGGGGACAGCCAGGGGGGTCAGGCTCTGCTCCCAGGGAAAAGAGACAGGAAGAGAGGGAATGGCCTCAAGTCGCACAAGGAGGGACATAGATTGAATATTAATAATTTTTTCATATAAAGATTTGTCAGGAATTGGAACAAGCTGCTCAGGGAAGTGGTGGAATCACCATTCCTAGCAGAGTTCAAAAGCCGTGTGGATGTGGCACTTGGGGACGTGGTTTAGTGGTGACCATGGCAGTGCTGGGTCAATGCTTGGACTAAATGATCTCCATCAGGTCTTTTCCAACATAAATAGTTCCATGATTCTTGGAATTTTCTTATTATTTCTACACAGATAGAGAAACAAATTCTGTTTTGGTATTTAGTCATCAAACTGTAGATTGAAGGCAGAAATATATTCAAGATCAGGCATGTATCTCCATCCCTTTTCCAGGAGCTCATATCTTTATTATATTAGAGTTTATCACTCAGACTTACGGATTTTATTATGGATTTTTTTGGTTTCTTTTCTGTGTGGAGAGTGGAAGCCTCATTTAGAACTGAACAATGACACGTTGGTATTGGACACAAAAATTGCCTCCTGAAACAGAAGCATTCTGCTCCACATAGACCCCCATGTAACATTGGAAGATGTTTTCTCCCTGGAGTCAGCCATGGTAATTTTGAACATTGTTTCTTTGAGTCTCTGTCTGGAATTGAGATGTCTTTTGTCCCAAAGATTTCAGAGCCTTGGGATAATGCATGACAAGATAATTATGTGCTGTACAAAGAAGCAGTACTGGAAGCTGTAGAACACTGAAGAATATTCAGTGTATTCCAGGCACCAGGAACTCATGGATTTGAGAAACATCACTTAATCCCCACTCATTATAAAATCAAGAAGACAGTAAATGTGTTTGGAAATGGGTCCATCTTTAGGAATATTCAATATCAGGTTGGATGGAGATCTGAGAAACCAGGTCTAGTTGAAGATGTCTCTGCTCATTGAAGAGGGGATGGACTAAATTACTTTACAGGTCAAATAATTGAAGTTGGAGTCCTTTCCAATTCAAACTACACTAAGATAAATTATTATTATTAATAATAATAGTAATAACAATAATAACAATAATAATAATCTTACATTGAAATTACTACAATGATAAGAAAGCTTTCAAGATTGTCTCTACCATGTAATAAAGTAATTAAACCCTTGATTGATCTCATTGAACTTTTCTAGAAATAGTTTTCCTTTACTAAGTTATCTGTCAAGACAGGCTCTGATGGTCAGCAAGGAGAGACTAAATCCTAGGGAGAACAATTTATCCCATCAGAGAACTGGTGCCTTCTTTAGTTAGATTTTATTTATTTCTTTATATTTCATATGTGTTTCCTTTCAACTACAGCAGGAGCATAGCTGACTACTTCAGACTAAATGCCTAATTTTGGTATTGGAAAAGTTAGATATGATGACCTTTGCCTAGACTGAAAATACAAAATGAATTCTTTTATAAGGGCCTAAAATTGCTGTAACTGTACTGAATCCACCAGCAGTGATTGATGACTCCTCTTGGACTTATATGAATGTGTCAGAGGAACAATATTTTATTTACATCTGAGAACTTGACCTTTCTGAATTGCAGCTTTAATTCAGATGGAAATAGAATAAGGAGAGAATTCTGAATAACATGAGTGAAGTACCGAAAAGTCTGTGCTGAGAGTCTTGGAATTGATGTTTGGTGCCTAAGAGCTGAATGAAAATATCTGCTGAGTGTGGTAGCGCTGAGAGGGCATAAAAGCAGTGTGGAAAGGTTAGAACTAGACTTTAGATTGTCCCTAGTAACTAAACTGGGAATTACTGCAGAATCTTTTGGTCCAATAACGAAATCAATTTTTATTCTTTGCAATCTAGTAAATTTTCCCAGAGTAGCAGAAGGTTACAGGAGTCCATCAAAGGCTACAGACAAGAGATTTTTAAATGCTGTGAGGCTGAGAGTGCATTGGATATATCCCAAATTCACCGAGGATACGTGTAGTGCTGTTTACAGAGGGATGGCACATTGGTCAGCTATAAAATCCAGCTTTTCCCCATGAGAGTTCCTTTCTATGAGAATGAAACTGTGTAGAAATTTATTTTTGGATTTTTTCTATTTTGATACAGATTTACTGGGCAGTTTCTAGTATTCAGTAGCTTGTCTTTAGTCTACATATAAAGAACAAAAATCTATGAAGATTAGATTTTTTTCTGACAGGTCCCTGTAAGCTTCCAGATATAATTGGTAGAAAGTGCAAGAAAGGCTGGAGTAAACCTTAGAATCTTTCTTTTGACTTCTGTGCTCTTTGCATTTGACTTCCATAACTACAGTTGCTCTTGGGGCACTTGAAATACTTTTATTAGAAATCAGGAAATAAAAGGTGTTTTCAGAGCTGTGGAAGTCTTTTGGTGCAGGTCATTACAGTTGAAATTTGGAAGGAGTTCACTTCTGTTAATTAATTTATACTAACCTATAACTCACAAAAGCAAGAACTTGACATGTTGTGTTCATTCTGTCTATTAAAAGTCTACATGCACAGTGTTCAGGATATTTAATTAACCTTCTTTAATATGATAAATGCACATATTCAAGTTTTCAAGGTACTTACTTAAGTATTGTTTGTAACTCCCAAGTGAGCAAAATCTGAAATGGACCTCAGAACTAGTTTTAATTCCCAAATGGAAACAGCTGAGGGTGCAGCTGCCTGAGTAAATGAAGCCCTGCTGGAAGTGGACACAGGCACTAAACTGTGGCTGTTCATACTGTTCTATATCCAGAACAATTTTCAGCATGGTTTTGTTCCAGACTAACTAGTGCTGCCCCAGATGCTTTCACTGAATATCTGGGGTCTTGGTGTGGGCCAGGGAAAATTCCTTTTGGGCAGTTTGGATGCATTCATGGTATTTTGGAGGCTGAGGCAATTCACTGTTACACACGGACCAGTCTGAGCCTCCTGCCCCGAGGACCAGAGAATAGCTCCTGGCACTACTCATTTCACTAATAAACACCTGAGTTTTTTGTCTTCCCTGATTCTTCAAATTTAGGGATGTTCAATATCTTGACAGCAGCTACCTTTCCTGTCTTGGAATTCTGTGCAAGTCCTGTACTGGAAAAGCAAATTTTTAAATTAAAAATACATAGGAGAGCTGCAATATATGTCTGAAATAAAGATGTTCCCAGTTACATTTTTGCTATCTTGCATGATGGGAAAGAAATTACAAATCCTGGCAGCAGGTTTTACTGCTTTTTTACCATTTCAAACAGCATTCTGTCACAAAAGCAGCGTGCTAGCATGTGTATTCCTATTACCTTTGTTATTTTATGATTTGTCAGTGAGTAACAGGGGTGTTGCTTGGACTTCAAGATTTCCCTCCCCTTGTGCAATAATTAAACTCTGACAGCAGTACTGAAATGTAAGTTGGACTAGTTTGTGATTAAATTTAGGAGCACTCGGAAACACCTTCCTACATCAGGCAGGAGCAGAATATCAAACAGAGAATGAGCATCATTAGCATCCACTTTGAACTGGAGAGCAAATTTGATAATGTCTGCACTAATTTCGCATCTCTCTTCCCTCTGAACACTCCTTGTAACACAAGACAATCATTCCTGTGGCTTGTTAGTTATCAGCAATAACAGAACAATCTTAAATCAGTAAAGTGTGGTGCACCTTAACTGAATATTTTAAATTCATACAACAATTTGTATTTTGACACAACTATTTTTTAAAATCTTTTAAGGAATGTGAAAATCATTATTGTTGCATACAGGAGAAGTCTAGGTAAAACTGTAGATATGTGGTAATTTTTTTCTTAATCCAAACAAGTCATTACATGTAGTAGAATTTTTTTATTATTATTATTTTTCTAACATCACAGAAAAAATCCTTTTTTTTCCATGGAAATTTTGAAGCATCATTTTCCTAGGCAAATGTGAAAGAGTATGCATCATTGTAAAAAAAGGAGAAAATTTTTTCAACATGGACTTTTTTTATTTCCCAACATTTCAATATTGCAAGTCATAAATTTAGATAATAAATTTAAACTCCTGTAGTCCACTGCACACTTTTTTTCCCCCCCTTCTCTTTTTTTTTTTTTTTTTAACATTTGGAAACCTCCTACATTTCTGAAAATGTTAATAGACTAATTATCACTGAGTTAATTTCCAAGTCATATTCCCTCCTGCCCCCACATTAGGAAAAAAAAAGGGAAATCTCCTCCCCTATTTTATTTTTCGGCAAGTTAAAAAAAAAAAAAAGGCAAGTGAACTTAGCCACAAAATAAGTCAAGGGAAAAATGAAGTACTAATTAAGAAAGCTGGGGTTTTATGCAAATGACTTCTTCACCGAAGACAGTCTAATGAATGTGCCCTGAGTCGATCCATGTGCGTTTTCGCCAAGCTGACAGCTGGCTCGGAGGAAGGTCAGACAGAATCAAGCATGCACAGAGCATAATCCTTCAGATTGGCAGCTCTGCCCCCTGGTCACTGTTTGATTATCTCCCAAATTGCTGTATTTCACAGAGATAATGATTTTTTATGGTCACAGATTTGAAGACAACTGCTGTATCCTGAGGGTTGTCGTTCTGCAAGGAGACACTGCTGCTTCCTTCGGAGAAGAAATGTGGGGGGAAAAAAAGTAGCTCTGTCTTTTTTCCCCCTCTCCCCCCCACTTTCCTTTCCCCCACCTCTCCTTTTTCTATTTATTTCTTATATTTATTTATTTATTTGCATTTCTTGTGGCCAAGGAGAGCCCCATCCCTAACATTGTCCCAGCGTGCTCTGGTGATGTTCTGCCACAGACATTCCCGCGCTGAGCCCGGCCACATCTCACGGAGATAACAAAATTCTCCAATGAAGTATGAAAGAGCAAACATTCAGGAGCAGAGAAATCTGCAAAGGGAGGGGGGGAAGAGCCTCTGAAGGAATTCTCTGCACATGGTTGCTGTTCATTGCTGCTTGGTGACTTGCTGTCCTGATGGCCAGATATGTTGGGCCTCAGGGGGTTGTAAAAAACCATCACGGGCCTGGAAAGGGGATCAATGCCAGAGGCAGCAGTGGTGGAGATGGTTTTCAAAACAGGCCAGGTGCAGATGTACAAACAGCACAGCATCTCCCACGGTTCACATCCCTGACACTGGCACCTGTGGATGGATTTTCCTTTGAATTTTAACACCCAAAGGGGTAAATGCTTCTAAAAATGTAGGTAATCCAGGAAAAAAATGGTATTTAGTGCTCTGTGAAGGATTCAGTCAGAGAAACTGTATCTTAAAGGGCTGGTTGTGCATTATCTGATTAAATGCTTTTCCCTTGGAAAAATGTTATCAAAAGAAAGCTTTTCAATAGAAGATGTTTGCCAAGATACACAAGGGCATAAATTCTGGAAAAAAGAAAAAAAATTAATTTCATGTGTAAACAGTGTGTTTTCCACCTTTGTCTCAAACCATTAAAAAACATATCTGGGTGGTTTGATCACTTTGTGGACAGATTGAGGCACCCAACTAAAAACTAACTATTTATTGATCCTTTTATTTTTTAATATATTTATTCAATATTTGAGGTACCCTTTAATTTATTAATTTGAATTTCCTCACATATTCTTAGAAAGAGAGGATAATTTATGAGTGTGGATGGATGTCCATTGCCAAAGCAACAATTCTTATATTAGATGTGTTACCGCTTTCCACTTAGTGGATCAAAAAATAATGCTTCGGATGAGGGAGAATAGATCAGAGGTAAATTCTCAACACTGTTGCTTTCAGAGCTGCAGTTGGAAACTCCTTTTCCAACACTACTGTGAAGGTATCAAAAAAGGGGTGTCAAAGCTTTCCTCTGGATCATGGCAAGAAGAAAGTAATTCTCTCCACACCCACTCTATCCCCAAATACTTCATATGGAAAGCATGAGCAAAACAGAGCAAGAAAAACTCTTCCTTGAGTATGAAGGGATTAATTTGATCCCTGTACTTGGACATGAAGGACTTTGAGGAGCTCACAAGGAACAGATTTTCTGGAAGGGCAGTAGATTCTAATAGGGATGTCCTCAGAGAAAAGAAGATAAAGTGCCTCATGTCTGCACACTTGGAAAGATTGGCTGGTATCTCCTGGAGAAAGAGGAAGCCTGAGATCAGGGCTGGTAGGAAGATCCTCCCAGCACCAGTAAATCTAACAGGGTAAGAGGGAATATCCAGAGAGAAAGAGGAAAACACATGGGTTGAGTCAGATCCACTGAGGGTGTTTGTTCCATCAGAAAATACTCTATTTTACAATTGGTCTGACAATACTGAGAAATCATTCTTCCCTGTGAGGGTGGTGAGGCCTTGGCACAGGTTGCCCAGAGAAGCTGTGGCTGCCCCATCCCTGGAAGTGTTCAAGGCCAGGTTGGATGGGGCTCAGAGCAACCTGGGATAGTGGAAGTTGTACCCACCCATAGCAGAGGGGTTGGAATGAGATGAATTTTAAGGACTTTTCAAACCCAAGCCATTCTATGACTCTTTGAAATCATTGTAGTGCTGACTGATGGTCCTCAAGCCACAGTGGAGGCAATACAAACGAAAATGAGAAAAAGTGCTTCAGCAATGAATAGAACAGTACCAAATTTCGAAGTCTGGAAAATTTGGAGCAGATGCTTAGCACTGCCTTGGAAACTCCATCTTTCTCTCAGTCCTCCTATCCAGACCTCCACTGTACACACTGGACCTGTCACTGGAGGAGCATGACATCGTGCTATAATCATAGAAGGGGAAATCCCTTTTTCTTCTACAAGGAAGCAAACTGAAATGCACAGTGAACTATTAATGAATAAGAGCGTTTCTTTCCTGTCCATACTGACAGGAACTAAAGAACAGATTGACTTGATCTTTTCAGCCTCTGTCTATCCTTGCTTGAATAGGCTTCCTCCTTTAGTATCCTCAATATGTTTAAAGGCTTGCAGGGAAATAAAACAAGAGCCCTCCTGTGGCTGATTTTAACACCTACCATTCACATCCTTACAGCTGTAAGACACCAATAGTCAAGTGACCAGAAGTTTCTGCTTTTAATAATGCAAAATACCCTCTGAGTTACAGATGGAAAAGCTGATTATGCTAAACTATCTCCAAGCCCGTATAGAGATACATCCTACAGTCAATTCACTTGTTTTTCTAGGCACACTCCTAGCATTTTTTAAATTCCCACACATTTTCTCACAACACTATTTGAAGCAAATAGCTCACCCTCAAAACAAGTTTATCTAGAAATTCACCCACAATTTCACATGGGAAAAGGGGATCCAACTAAACCCTCTCCTAGTACCTCACATGTTTGTTTTCAATCTTTAGAGCTTGCAATCTTCCAATGTCTGTAGACTGTTGCTTCCCCTCAGGGCTGAATGAAGTGCTTTTAATCCTTTCTTTTAAACTGATCCCTCACAAGTCCCCACTCTTCTCCAAATGCATTTGTTCTTTTATTTTTTTAAAGTCGTAAAGAAATATCCAGATGGATGAGGCACTCCCACTTGGTTGGATCAGAGTTTACTATGAAAGAATGGCTCCTCTGCTGAATTATGTGAGGACGTTGCATTGGTGACCTTCGATTGCACAGATCAGAGTGGCATTTTCTTGGCCCAAGACTCAGGGCTGGGCTTTAATTTTTGCATGTGTATAATTTTCCTGAACCTTCTCCATTATTAATTTTTTTGGTTGTAGTATATCTTCTTTGCTCAGTGCAGTCTTTGGTGTCCTGAAATCATTCTCTTGATGAAAAGAGGAGTAACTTGTCAAATAAGGTGAGCTCAGTGATGCTCACAGGGGGCTGAGCTGCTTTAAACAGGTAGCACAAGAATGACAGTGTAGCTAGAGATGTCTCAAAACTCCAGCCTGCACTGACAACCAGCAGCTTGTTCCTCTAACCAAGCTCTCAGGAGCAGAATTCAGATGAGAATTTGTAGTGTGGTTTACCATACTCCACCAAAAATCAGAAGGTACAAACCAAGATTTTGACTCAGACAGCACAAAAGAATGTTAAGATTCTCAGACTAAATGAAAGTGCATTTATTTTATCATCTGAATCACTCATGGTTATTCTGGCTGCCTGCCTGCCTGCCAAAACTTGGAGAAGATATCGTACTGTGATAGGATCCTGGAGGAAAATAGATAAAATCCTTCAGGCTATGAAAATATTTGGCATTAGCCATGTAGAAAAAAAAAAAATTATTTGCTAACTAATAAAGTGTATGAACGGCATGAGTCCTGGATAGCTGTGGTGGGAGAGATTAAAATTCAGGTTAGTGCTGTATTTCATGCAGACTAGGGATTTTTTCTGCACTTTTTCACATCACACATGAATGCCCCAAGCACCAGCCAAAAGATCTTTCAAAGTAGGTGATCAGCAATTCTTTTCCTGATGCAAGAAACTGCTTCTGCAGCTTCTATAAGAACAGGTGAATACATTACCTGACAAAATTAATTTTGACAAAAAATAAAAATTTGTCTACATATAATGATTTAACGAGGAAAGCCCTGACTTCCTCTAGGAACTTGTCTTTTTATATCATTGACTTGATAAAAAATCTGAAGTCTACAGGAAAAATGAACTCTGTTGCCTGTCTCATTTCAGATCTAAGCCATAATTCTGCAAGCACAGCATAAGGAGTTGTATATGTTTTCAATGAAAAAAATAAAGGAAAGTACTTACATATTAGAAAATGTGAAAGAAATGGAGTAAAATCCATAATCTGAGTGAATCTGTAAGCACCAGCAGACATTGTTCAACATCATTAATTGACAACAGCAGCACTAGATTAGATGAACTCTTAAGAGAAGCAGGAAATGATGCTGCAGGACACAATGAATAGATTAGCAGTCCAAAAGGACTTCTCACTGGTACAACACTGGTACAGAGCCAAAGTGGTAGTGGAAGCACTGAGTTTCTAAATGCTTTTAGGGGTATTTGGAGCTCAAGTCTGAGTATGTCTCAAAGAACAACTAAGAATTCTGCATAAAATGAAGTAAATTGGAAAGAAACTCAAGTTGGCCATGGGGTGAAAATTGTTGATCTCAATGGTAGAGTATATCTACTGATACAATTAGTGACCTAATGTGTGGAAATTTATTGTTCTCATTAATGCTCAGTTACTCAGTTAAAACAGTTTATTGATGATTTCCAGAGGCAAAGAATATCAGAAACATGGAAATGAAGGAGTCAAACCCTTCAGTTCCTTGTGCAAAGGAAGTCTGGTTTTAATTTAAGACAGAGACTAAAAGGGAAAAGGTGGAGATTCATGGTTTTGGATTACATCAGAATATCTTCCCAGCTCTATATAGCTGAGGCTCCCAGCTCAACAGCAAGGCCTCATTTCGGCTTGCTCTGGTCTTTCCTGCTGGCTCTTAACTAGGTCTAGCTGGTTCCCAGCTCAAGCAGAGCAAAGTCTATTCCTGGAAGTGTCCAAGGCCAGGTTGGATGGGGCTTGGAGCAACCTGGGATAGTGGAAGGTGTCCCTGCCCATGGCAGGGGGTAGAACTGGATGAACTTTAAGGTCCCTTCTAACCCAAATTGTTTTGTGATTCTGTGATTACTGAAGTTTCTATCATCCAGTAGAGTCAGTGCAGAAAACGATACAGAGCTCATTCAGGGGCTGTTTTTTCTTCAGAGAGCACATCCTTCCTTTCATTGAGTCTGTGTTTATAGGCTCCCTGAGCAGCCTTTGCAAGTGTCTAAAATAGGGAATCTGATTATTACACAACATATCTACTCAAAGAAGCTGAATGGCCATTCTTGTCACTAATCTTCCCTCTGTAAAGACTTTGTCAGCTGGGCTGCATTTGTTACAAAGCTCTGCATTATAAAAACTGTACATCAGTCTGCTTTATTGATTTTTTATGGCCTTCCTGGTAACAAAATGAGGTAGTTTCTAATCTTGGCTGTGTTCAGATGATGTTTGCATTGGCCCACTTTGTTTTTATGCAGACTGTGTGTAAAGAAAGCATAAACTTATTTGGAAAAGCTGTAAAGTGAAGGCTCAAACTGCATCTCCGTGGGAGGAGGGGAGAGAAGGGAGGGCAGGGTGATCTATCCCAATCAATTAGGAATACCCTGCAAATTAGGCAGACATCAGTTGCACAACTTCACCCATCCTCCCCAGCCATGCCCCTGGATAAAAGAGAGAACCACAATGGTAGTTAAAACAATTATCATCCAGTGGAGCTTGATTCTAAACTGCTCTGCTAGGAAGTGGCAAGGAGCATTCAGCTCCTGACGCAGCAAGCAATCGCTTTTTCTTCCCCTTGGGTAGAGAAGCTCCTGGCTTTTTAAGCAATTCTGTACCTCTGAACTAGTCCTTGCAGGGCTTTGGGGTAGCATGCCAGTGGCACTGGATCCCATTATCATCATTGCATGTCACTGGAGGCAACAACAGGAAAGAGCTGCAGAAAGGGCTGGGAATGAGAGGAGACATTAATAACAGCGCACTGCTCTGTGCTGACAAAGGCAGGAGAAGGTATTGTGAGGGTTGCTGGAGAGGAGAAGGAAGGAGAAGAGGTGGAAACAAAAGGCATAAAAATGAACTAATATGGGATAGAAGCAGTGATGCAATAACCTTGGGTAGAAAATTAGTACTAGGTAATAACAGGTGTAATGGAATGTCCAGTTTCTATAATATTTTGATGTTGGTCAAATCATTTAGGATCAGGTTTGGAAAAAATTATCTGTGTATCTCAAAGACAGAGAAATTAAAAGCTGAGATTCCAGAAGTTCCTAAGTAAATGAGGATTCTGTCCCAGAAGGGGAAGAATGTTCACCATAAAAAGCAAAAATTCTGTGTCTTTGTCAACCCATTGAATCCTGATATGATTTCTTGTCTTCTTGGCTCCTTTAGCAGCCTTCCAAGGTCTTTGAGCCTAGAAGGGCTCCAAGAGAGCCAGAGAGGGACTTTTAGCAAGGACATGTATTAACAGGACAAGGGAATGTGCTTAAGCTGTAAGAGGAAGATTTCAATTTGGTATCAGAAAGAAATTCTTCCCTGTGAGGGTAGAGAGGCCTGGCACATGTTGCTCAGAGAAGCTGTGGCTGCTCTGTCCCTGGAAGTGTTAAAGGCCAGGCTGGATGGGGCTTGGAGCAACATGGGATAGTGGAAAGTGTCCCTGCCCGTGGAAGAGGGCTGGAAGTGGATGGTTTATAAGGTTCCTTCCAACTCAAACCATTCCATGATTCTATTCTAGGCCAGCTGGCACAGTCTAACTGTATCCACCCTTGCTGCATATAACCTAAATCTGACCTCATAAACTGTAGGCAGACTGCCCACCAACTGCCCTTGCTGATATTATCTCCAGTTATACACTTTCTTCAAGACCTCAATGCTAATAAACTGGAAAAAAAAATCACCAGACAAAAATCCATAATTTCTGGCTGCATCCCAGATTTTTTTCCCACCAGATCATTCAGCCTTATGTCAACTTACGGCAGCCACACAGCCAAAAGTTGTAAGGCTTCTGTAGTATTCTTCAAACATCCAAGTCAAAAAACAGAAACATGGAATGAGGTTCCCTTTCCACGACTTTCAAGATCTTGTTGCTGTTGTCTTCCTCATTCAGCTTTGGTTCTCAGGAAGTGAAAGGAAGTGAAACTACTAAAATGAAAGTAATGTGATCAATTTTAGATAACATTTTAGGCATAATTTTTAGACATAATTTTCACCCTCAACCAGTTTTTCTCCTTTGACTCAATGGAAATCCAGGAAGTCACTCTGGATATCAACAGCTGCATCATAAACTTCCAGTTTCACTCTGATGATTCTCACTTTGACATTCAACCCTCCAGGACTTTGCTGCTTCATGACACATAAGGATTGTCTTATTTCCAAATCTTTCATCATTGAACTCTACATATAAAATTGATTAATTTCCACCAGCCAGTTCCAATTATCTCCCAATTATAGGCAGCTCTTAGATATTTTAAATCAAAGGGGACCATGATGATGATTAGTTCAATTTCTGTCATTGCAAAGAAAGTAAATGTCATCCATTTTGTCCAGTTTTGAGTCCCATTAACTGCCCTTTCAGTTTGGGCAGTGTCAATTCAGTAGTGGCTGCTGCCCAAACTGAACATCAGGGACTGTACAGGTCTGCTTTACATTCTGAATATAATCTCTTTCTTAATATAAATGGTCTATTATTCCATCTCCAGATCTGTTGCATTCCCAAAGTGGACAAAAATGTAAAATATTGAAAGCGGGCAATTTCTGGTTGGAGGATGGGATCTTTAAAGAATCTCAATGTTGCAACAATAGCATTTCCAGCCTTTTTTGAGAAGGCTGTTGAAATGCAAGTGTTCATCACTGATATGGACATGAGCCTTGAACTCCTTTCTAGCACGTTTTGGTTACTGCGTGGGTCCTGTCTGCATTCTTCTCCATGGATGTATCCTTGCAGAATGAAAAGTTCCTAGCAATGTCCTTGGAAAGCAATGGCTGCTATTTTTTCTCTCCTATTCATATTCTTATGAAATGTAGGAGCAAGGGCTTTCCTCTTTGGTCTCCACAGCTTCCTGAGGAGGGGAAGTGGAGAGGTCAGTGCTGATCTTTTCTGTGTGGTATGCAGTGAGAAGACACAGAGGAATGGTTGAAAGCTGTACCAGGAGATGTTTAGAATGAACACTGGGAGGTTTTTCATGGCCAAGAGGCTGCTGAAACACTGGAATAGACTTTCGAGAGAGGGGTATGATGTCCAAGGCCTGCCAGCATTTAAGAGACATATGGACAGTGCCTTAACAATATATCTTGGTCAGCCTTGAACTGGTCAGGCAATTGGACCAGATGATCACTGTAGATCCTTTCCAACTGAAATAGTTCTATTCTATTCTATTCTAGTCTGTTCTTACCTGGAGCTTTTTATTATTTTCAAATATGGACTACAGCATACCTGGAAAAATTAGTGAGAATTAATGGCAAATTTTTTTTCCCATGACAGATTTTGGCCATCACAGACACTTTTTGGTACTCTTGGTATTTAAAGCCTCAAGGTGGAATCACTGGGACAGCTCCATGTAGGCCAGACCCAGAAATCAGCTCTGGCCAAAATAAGCACACTAAATATCTTAGGTAAAAACAAAGAGAAAAATCCACCCTGAAATTGTTCTTGCTACAGACAATTTAAAGCATGGACAAGGTCTTATTATCCAAAATCAGGATTATGCCAGCAACCCAGAAGGTGTTGGATTATTTAGGATTGGTTAAAGCTTCTACTGACTTCGTCATTGCCTCCACCAAATTGTCCTTAGCCCAACAGCAGACTCAGCTAAGGACACAGCTATCTAATCTCCAGAACATATCCCATCCACATGCCTGAGCAGACATTTGAGGAAGCTTCTTAAGAATATTTTTTCTATCATTATCATCAGTGGTTTTTCCTTATGGATGTTTGCAATAAATAAATGCTTAGTATGGGTTTACTTACAACAGGGAGGAAGGAAGGGTGGGGGGTGTTATGTTCTCATTTCTTGGCTGATATAAAAACCCACCAAACTATTCATATTTAGATCTGTTTGGAATAAATAAAAAACAAACAAACATCACAATGCACCCAAAGGCTTTGCATAGCTGGAAGCTTTATTGATTCATATACCACCCACATAATCTGCCAAAATGTGCTACACTTTTTATTTCTTAAATTTTTTTTATATCTGCTTCACAGGAAAGTCTAACCCTCCAAGCTCATTTATTCAAAGGAAAATAGTTAAATAAATCCTTTCAACACTAGTAAACCTACTCTGGGAAAGGCTTTTGGTTGTGGCTCAAAGGAAATGCATTCTCTTGTCCTGTGGGAGTTGCATCAATTGGGAACATCATGCCCAGCTCATGGAAAAGAGATGACTTCTGTCTGTCATAGCTGTCAGCAAACTGAGGTTGTTAGAGCAGAGTTCCTAGCAAGGGAAAAGTTCATATCAGGTCACTAAATTTCAGAATAGTCCCTGGAAATCATGTCATCACCAAATGTCAACAGATGTGTGGAAAATGAAGCCTGGTCTTTTGAAAAAATTGCTCTGACTTCTGTTATGAGTGGGAACAGAAGGAGGATAGATCCCTCCAGATGTTCTGTGTGACAGCATGGAGCATTCTGGGGGTCTCAGTGTGAAGTGAAGAATGGTGGAAGTGGGATTAAGTATGGGAAGTTGCAGGACTTCTACTCTTTCTGTTCAAATCAAATGTGGTTTTCTGGTAGGCTTAAGTCAAGAGTGATATTAGCTAAGTTCAAAGTGTCCACCATGATATTGGGATTGCTCTGTTCCTCAGGAAAATTGGCTCAAAAGAGTTTACACGTATATAATTTTTGTTTCTTTTCCCAAAACTGGATGGATGCATCAAGACTGTTTCCTGGGAGTAATCCCTAGTGCTAGGTCATGAACAGCATCTGAGAGATATTTCACAAGATGGTGTTGTTGAATGTAAAAAAAATCCATGCCATGACACCCAAACATTTAGGAATGGTGCAATTTTATCTCAGTGCCAGCACTTCCAAAAGGCAGAATAGAAAATATTGGAGGGATTTGACTCATTGTTTGATGCCCCATTCCTGGAAGTCTTCAAGGCCAAGCTGGGCAGAGCTTCAAGCGTCCTCTGTTAGAGGAAGGTGCCCTTACCCATGGGAGGAATTTGGAAGGAGATGATCTTTATTGTCCCCTGAAACCTAAAACAATCTGTGATTCTGTGTTTCTATGACTGTGCTGAAAGCAGGATTCCTTTTCCCTTCCCACACACAGGAATAAAATCCTACCTGGTGAGAAAAAGCAAGAGCCGTGGTTCATTTTCCTGCAGTTAAAAAGTTAAGACTAAAGTAGAAAAAACCTGAGATCACATAAATCCAAGCCATGAGTATTAAACAGAAATCATCCTTCAGAGTGCCTAAATTAGTTCGTCAATAAGATGCTTGAAGGGCAAGATTTCATACTTGCAGACTATTGCCAGGAAAATATAAAAAGGAACAAGGCATTTATGGAATTGTATATTTCTTGGATGGCAGTTTAAAAATTAGACTTAATTGAAGGCTAAAAAGAAAGCATTTTCATTGTTGGGAATGAAGGGTTTAAAAAAGAATTAAAGAAATTTTCAACTTGGGTGTAGGGCATAATTACAAAAACATTAAAGCAAATAATTGGTAGCACTGTAATTTTTTCCTCCCCAGGTAACTACCATATGTATTACACAGTGAATCATTGACTCTGTCCCTCCTATCATTAATTACTGTGATGCATAAATAATTGGAAAATTATATGTTCCAAAAATGATTTAGTAATACATTTTATGCAACTAATAAGCACAGGCTTTTAATCATCACTAGACATGTTATGATAAATTTTGCTCTCCATCTCAACTCTTCTGTTATCTCTCACTTATACAGCTGCCATCTCCTTGCATGCAAATACCACTAAACCACTTGACATCACACACTTCCCAGTGGATGCTTTTTACTGGGCTTTATTCTGCTCAACATTTTTGTTGCTGAAATTTTGGCTTGAAATTCATTTGAGGGTATCCTTATCCTTGCAGAAAAACATTAAACTATTTATCCCCAGATCATAAACTATTGTTTAATTTAAATGGAAATATCTTAATCTGTTTTTTTTCCCAATCATTTAAAACAGTCTATACCTTTTGTTATGTGCAGTAGGGATATTTCAAATCTGTTGCTATAGATTGAACTGAAATAACTGAAAATCTACTCTTTTTAATTAGAAACAGTAAAACATATTTTAACATGTGCTGATCATCATGGTACATGTTATTTCCTTTCTTCAGGTTTAACACATTATGTTTGACACTCCATCATCAAGTTATATGACTCAACACCTTAAGGAACAACTCAGCCTGGAAAAGCACAAGAACCACTGATATGTCAAGATGTTATTTCAAGTTCAACCCAAGCAACACAACCTGTCAAAACTGTTCAAATTAAATTTCCCACTCTGCAGATAATCATTCATGCTTACTTTTAGTGCTGTTTACAGTTGTATTGCTCACAGAAACTGCAGCTCTTGCACACAACACAGAAATTCATGTTTGTGACGGGTTAAGTGAAAGTGATAATGAAATGATCTTCAAATAAGTACAGAGTTCTTAAGAATTTCATAAAATCATATAATATCCAGAGCTTTATCCAACTGAACTTCAGTTAGACACTTGCAAAACAATTGACTACACAAACTATTAAAAGTGTTTTTTTCTAAGCCAAGAAAAACACAGTAGGCACTGTTTTTGGAGAACCTAACAGTCTTGAACCTTCTACCTCTTTTTCTTCATGTAAATGAAGAAAAATTAGTGTTTCTCATTTATTCATAGTTCCTGTCAGACAATTGAAGGCTGTATCAAGCTCCAAAGATCTATAGATGTAAGACTATTGATAATAGCTCAAGTCTGGATTTCTGCATAATTCAGACTGATGCAGCACAAGAAGGAACCAAACATAAGATGTGGTCTTTATTGATTCACTGAACATGAAAATTGTTAAGGACATGTGACACCATTTCCAATCAACTTGTGCCTTTGTGAGGCTGCAGGAGTTACAAATATTGCATCAGATTTAGTAACTAAACTGAGAGGGGATTCAGTCTGCCTCAGCCTTTGAAATAGAATGGTTTGGGTTAGAAGGGACCATCCAGTTCCAACCCCCTGCCGTGGTGGGGAGGTTCCATGATCCCAGGCTGCTCCAAGACCCATCCAACCTGGCCTTGGACACTTTCAGGAATGGAGTATCCACAGCTTCTCTGGGCAACCTTTGCCTGGACCTCACCACCCTCAGAGGGAAGAATTCCTTCCCAATATCTAATCTAAACCTGCCCTCCTTCAGCTGAAATACCACATCTCATACTTCATGTATGTAAAGGGTGACTACCACCCTGGTATCTCCTGCAAGTCAGGGACTGGCTGAGAGAGGCTTTTTTCTTGTTGTAAAGTTCCATTCTGAATTCCTGCTAAGTATCGTATTCCTGTTCTGAGGAGGAGATGCCACACCTGGAATCTCAGCTCTACCCTTTTGGAAACCTTCACATGCTTCAAGTAACCCCTTTTGATTCAGCCAAATTTCTTCTGCTACCCTTAGATAAGGGGCTTATGGGGGACAAGTGCTAGGAGCTCCAGGGTGGGATTCCAGGAAAGCCTCTGTATAAAACTACATGTCCTGACCTTATGGAAGTAATTCATAGATGGAAATCTGAATTGCTTTTGGGAGGAAAGGCTCAGCCATTGAAGTAAATTAAATAAATCAGTGTCAAAAGTTCCTGAGCCTGCAGAAAATGTGTGCAAGGAAAGGAGTCTAAAATTGTCTTTTAAATTTTGTTTTGACCCAAATCATGATAGAAAACACTGCAGGATTTCAGGGGTCTTTTTCACAGTGAAATGCACCAACATTTGAAATAATCTCAGGCAAAAACATTATATAAGAAATTTTGACTTAATCATAACAACATCCACCCTCCTTTCATAGCAAACAGACTTGAAAACAGGTGCTGGAGATGTGTGGAGCACTGAAGGTGGAAATGTGAGAACTGAAATCTCTTCCCTGCTTCCCTCACACAACAGCCTGCTTTGGCTCTCAGGTGCAAATCCCTCAAAGCAGCTTGTGTTCCATGTGGAAGAAGTTTCAGCATCTGTGACAACATCCACTCCATTCCATCTCCTCACAAGAGGCTCATATGATGAACTGGTACAACAGGTGTCTGACTGTCTTGTCTTGGTTAGATGAAAATTATTATTTTTTTTTTTTTGCTTTCAATATGCATAGCTGTTGAACTTCCATAACAGGGGGTGGAACTGGATGATCCTTAAGAGTTCTTGCAATCCAATTAATTCATGGTTCTGTGACTCCATGGAAGAGTTTAAGAGACCATGACCATGGTCCGCCACTGCTTACTTTACTATTTCAGACTACAGTGAACTGGAATCTTAATAGAAGGGAATAACAGGAAGCAATACCAGGTCAGTGATATTTTTTAGGGAGTTCCAGGTTTGGAAAGGTTAATATGCCTACTGGATACTGCCTACCACCACAGGGAAATAGTAAGGAAGGAGTAAAAGGGTCTACAATACAAGTGTTCTCATGTCCTTAATGGCAGTAAAATATGTTGGAAAATTGCTCCCAGATAGGTGGGAGAAAACATCTTATCATCAGAGACTTGAAGAGCACAGACTTATCAAAAAGAAAATGAAGACACAGCTGCACTACTTTTTCAAGGAGAAACTACCCTGAACTAACAGGCTGTTTAATCAGGCAGGTAAAGGCATAACAAAATCCAGTGGCTGAAAGCTGGAAGCAGAGAAATTCGAATGAAGAATTAGATACACATTTTAAACTGTGAGGGCAATGTAGAACTGGAACACATTTCCAGGGCAAGGGATGGAGTTTCCAACATTCCGTGCCTCTAGATCAGGTATAGATAAACACCTTTAGGTACTTTAATCAAGACACCAAACTGAAAACAGAGGGAAATGTTAATGCCTTTCATGTAATAAGATTGGATTAGAAAATGCATCTTTGTGGCATGAATACTTGTGAATTCTTCATTCTTATCCCAGTGGGATCCAAACATGAAAGTGGTATTCAGCAACTTGGTGAGATGAGGAGGACAGAGACAAGGCAGGAGGAATTCAAGGGAAAGGGAAAAAATGACCAATTAGGGTCACAGGCACAGGCTTTATTCAAAGGATTAGTCTCCCTTTCTCTCCATGCCTGCATCCTTGTGCTCTTCTTGGCAAAACACTTGGAGAGGAGGATGCTGGTGATCCATCCTCATAAACCAAACAGCTAGAGGAAATATTCCTGCACATTGAAACTTTATGATTGATATAATTTAACTGTGTGAATGGGAAGCTATTTGTCTCTATGACCTTTGCTCTCAGCTAATCCCTTTGGAAATAAGAAAAAGCCAAGTACCCCTGCCAGAAGCCCCTACAGATGCAGCATCGTTGTGATCAAGGGGCTAATTCAAGAGCATGATGTAGGCCATCCTGTGCCAGGTGGCCTTGGCCATGGACAATTTAGTTCAGGCATGTTGAATTTACTGGTATAGTCATAATTGTTCTTTCCCTAAGCCAGGCTGGTTATCCAAGGGGATACAAACTGGTGTGAGTTAACTTGCAGTAGACCTCATAGTACACAGAGAAAGATTAATTGAAAATAAGGTCTAGGGATTAGCTTTTGCTTAGTATTTCCCCTAGAGCTCTTGAGATAGTTGCTATGCTGTAGTTTTTGTCTGTGGATCCACTGAAACAAGAATGTCCCTCTTCTTCCACCTGGAAAAAGAAAAGTATAATGGTTGAAAGGCCTTTTCCCAAGGTGACACTGTAGTAAAACCAAGGAGGAAACTCAAGATTCATTTCTTACAAGTCAAGTTCTCTCTTACTTGGAGTTATCCTCATCTGTGCTCATCCATGTGAGAGAGGGAGGTGATCCACTGGGACTGTTCATGTGAGGTAGGGCCATATTACTGCACTTTCCCTTTGAGAGACTTTCTGCTCTCAACCCTCCCTTCCCCAAATCAAATCCATTTACTCCTTTCAGGCAGGGATGGAGTCTCCAGTGTCACATTAGACAGAGTTTTCATTGACCAGCAGCCAATATATGAAGCCAGTATATATTGTTTCAATGAGTCTGTCTAAATGACCTCAAGGAATGGATTTCAGGTCATATCATGAACTGGCACTATCCAAACAAGACAGATCAAGACAAGGTTTTTGGTTTGTCAGATGTGGTTTTAATTTAGATTGAGACATGACAACTTGTCAAAGGAATGTCATCAAACATTAGTGTTTCTTTTCTTGATAATACAATATTATGTGTTTCTATCAGAGGGCTTGTATAAAACAAGAACCGTCCCCAACTTTATCTTCAGTCTTGGTTGAAAAGAGAATGCAAAAGTGTTCCTTCTAGTGCTCAGAGTAAGACTGACTTGATTGCAATAAATATGAGACTGTCCTATTGTATTTTTGAGTAGAAAACAAGAAAAAAAAATGATGTCTTATTTATCATCTTTCACCTACAGATATTTGAACCCAAACTTTCCAAATTGTTGTGCAGTGAGCTGTGTAGTCATCCATCATGAGACAATTCTTAGTCTTTCTTGTGTAAGGCTTGAAAACCTGTGAAAGGTTTGAAAAAGGTAGTTCAGTTTATGACATTCAATGAAAGAATTGCACATTGGATAAATTTATCTACTTCCCAAAGTATTGTGTTTAATGCAAACTCACTGCAAACCCCAAATGAGTGGCTACTCAGTCTTTCCTCTCCAGTGAGATTCTGAGAACTGTTTTGCTGAACTACCACTGTGTAACAGCCTGTTAAAGTGAAACTCCTTCTCCATAACAGCACACAGGCTAATTTAAATCATGACCATTCCACGCAGACTTTCCCAGCTGACCATGAGAGAAGGGCCTCAAGAGGCTTGAGAGAAGGACTTTTGACAAGGGCATGTTATGATAGCTCAAGGGGGAATGGCTTCAAACTCTCAGAAGGCAGGGTTAAATTAGATTTTAGGAATAAATTCTTTACTCAGAGGGTGGTGAGGCTCTGTCACAGGTTGCTCAGAGAAGCTGTGGCTGTCCCATTTCTGGAGGCGTTCAAGGCCAGGTTGGACGGGGCTTGGAGCAGCCTGGGATTGTGGAAGGTGTCCCTGCCCATGGCAGGGGGATGGAATGAGATGGTTTTTAAGGTCCCTTCAGAAACATTCTGTGATTCTATGATTCCATTATACACTTGCCTCAAAACCACTTTCTGAGCTGCTTTGCAAAGTTTTCCTGCCAGCGCAGAAAACTGCTGCTTTTAGCTCACACTTTGGAGAACGATTGTTTTTATCTCTGGAGTTCACCAATGTGATCCTCAAAGGCTGTCATAGTCTTTCATAAACTAAAGAAAATTAAAAAAGGGATGATAGGCTTTTTAAACTGTTGTGGTGATCCAAGCTGTCACTGTGACAACACTGGGCTTGGCATCTCCTCTTCTTTGTGGAGCAGCAACTCAACCTTCATCTGCATGTGTCCCACCATGACACCTGTGTCCACATGTCTCTTCCGTAATTTTATATTAACTGCTTGATAGTTGTCCTGTGATCTTCTGTCTCTTTATCTGATCTTGCATAACATACATTTTTGCTCACTGCACAATTTTCCTGGATCCTTAAAGAGGATAATTGAGAAAAGCTCACACATCAGATGAGGAAGTCTCACTTCCCAGCAATGCCCTACATCCCACACCTCTTGCTTAAACTGCCACATTTATTTGTACATTTTTCCCAGAAAATTTCTAGCAGGAGCTAAAGTGGTTGACTCTTTCCTAAAAAACTTAGTCTGCATCACCACAGAATGACAGAACTGTTTAAGCTGGAAAAGAGCTCCAAGATAATTGAATCCAACCATTTGCCTGTAACTACCATGCCTACCACTAAACCAGATTCCATAGCAAGTTCTTTCCATAATAATAATTTTTTTAAAAATGAAGATGTCTACGCAGTGACTCAGATCTTTGATAGATTGGTATTTTCTTAAAAAAAAAAAAATTGAATGGGGGAAGCAATTAGTCAAAAAATGAGAAACCATGAGAAGGAAATCAAGGGATTGAAAAGATATTATGGTGAGTTTCTGGCACTTGATGGTTACTGCTGAGTTAAGAATATATTTGCCTTTTCGTTCTTCCTGTTGCAGTGAACCTAATTTCATCATGTTTATTGGGAATCTTCCAAAAATTATTTAGGAGATGTGGACTAATGGACTCTGTAGCATTTACATGCAGACAGGAGGTGAGCCTGGTTCCACTATCCCCAGCTGGGGACTCCTCACCCTGACCTCTTCCCTTCCCTATCTTGTTCCATCTTCCCTTCATCACAGCTTTGTCCATGAGCAAAAAAAACAACCCTGCTTTGCTATCAGCTCACCTGTGAATGAGGAAATTGGGAGGTTTCCCTTCATCACTTTAGGTACAGGTTTACTGAAAAATTTATCTCTGACCACAGGCCAGGGCTGCAGCCTCCCAAGTGGGAGAAACCATCCACTAATTTGAATTTGTCAGACCAGAGCTGTCTGCTTGCTTTTATAGCTGGGGAGGAAACAGTAATGATTTTTAAATTTTTTCTTTAACTATAAGCAGGCAAATACATTAAATAAAATTGGGTTTCTCAAACAGTGGCTGCGAATGAGTTTTGTTGCGCTGTTACAGGAGCTGGAGTTGTCAAGCATTAATTCAAAGCTAATATTTTGAAGCAGAAGGTGTTTCAAACTGAGCTGCATTGCTTGAAGGTCAAACTTAACCCCCTGAGATTTAATTTCCCTTTTTATTTTTTTTTCTTTCTTCCTTTTTTACCTTTTTCTTTTCCATTTTCTTTTTTCTTTTTCTTTTTCAATTTTTTTCACTTTTATGGTTTGCTTTTATTTTTTCTTTCCTTTTTTTCCTTTTCTCTTTCATTTCCCCCTTTTTTCCTCCTCTTTTCTTCTTCCATCTTCTCTGCTTTTTAAAATTCCATGTAAGTATTCAAAATACATGTGGATGTGGCACTTGGGGATGCAATTCAGTGTGGGCTTGGCAGTGCTGGGTTAATGGTTGGACACAATGATCTTTGATGTCTTTTCCAACCTTAATGATTCTATGATTGAATTCTTTTTAAAGGAGTATAAATTCTTTAACACCCACAGACCAACACACCTTAAAAATATCTGTGATTTTATCATTTATGTTGATTAATACTGTAAGGATGGAATGAATAAATATATATGACATTTTGAAGAAAAATAGGAAAAATTATTCCAAAAGGCAAGTGGAAGTTTTCAACAATTCCAGGAGTTCTGGAGGTGGGGAAGTTACTATTTTATTTTTCTTCCCCTCAGCCTCATTCACTATCTCTTGTCTGAATAGTAACTATTAGAAATTTCAAAAACCATAATAAAGAAACTCAGGTAGAACCTCGTAGTAGACTAAAAACATTTTCTAACACCTTCATGGAAAAAGTCAGTGCTTATAAGCCATCCTCACCTACAAACCACAGTAATGATGGAAGCATCACAAGACTTAAAGGAAAACAAATCCGAAAAACCCATAAAAAACTCTAAACCAATCAACAAACAGAATTTTTTTTTCTATTGTTTTTTAAATAATCTTAAAAATATCTTTTTTTCCTAGGTATTGCTCTCTATGTTGAAACAGATTATAATGAAGAACTTAAGCATTTGCTAACTTGAATAATATGAGAAGTTTCGCTGATAGGTCACAAAGCCAACACTTGTGAGAAGAAACAACACATGCTCCTGGACAGAGACCACTTCTAGCAAGGGCAAATATGATTTTGATAGAAAGAAAGAGGCAATTTTACAGTACCACTGGAAAAAAGTGAGCTGAAGAAATTGAGCACTGGTCTAAGATGCTGTTTTATGTGACTACTCTAAGAAGTGAGACTGTGATAAAACATTAAAAAAAAACCAAAAAAACAAATGAAGAAATAAGAGTCTTCAAATATCCAGGAAACTCTGTTTTGCTTTCTGAGAATGAGTGATTAAAATATTTCACTAAATAATTTTAAATAATTTAAATGTGATTTTGATGTGACAAAATAATTGATGTGATATTCGTTGATATGACAACATTTTGCCCTTACTGCTTGAATTCTTACCATACAGGGGAGTCAGAAGGATATATTAGTTAAAATTTGTAAAGATAAAAGCTCATGGAAGTGTGATTAACACACTTTAATTTGAGGAAATACGCTTTCCTTCCTCTGCTGTTTATTCTGATTATTTTTTAAATCTCTTTAGAAAAAAAAATAATGATTCAAAGAGAGTTCTATGACGCCTTATCTGTTATGGTGGGAGTCCATCCAATTTGCTTTTGTATGATCACCAAATATGTGGTTTTTTTTTGAAATAGATTGTTTACTAACATGATTATGAATTATTTTTTGTCACAATTAGATTCTATGTGGCTAAAGATATTAAAAAAAAATGATGCGCACAATGAATATTTCTTGTTTCAAAAGGTACCAAAAGGAAACAGTTCATACTAAGAAATGTGTCATACAGACTATTTCACCTCCAGTGTTTGTGATTAAGGTTCTAATGCTGTACTGCTTTTAAGCGTGACAATTGCATTTCTACATTGGAGTGACTTTAGTCAATGAAGAGAGAAAGAAGAAAAAAACAAAAACAAAAAACAACAAACCACCAACAAAATAGCCTGATTATTTAACAAGAGAAAAATGAAAATAATCAGCCCCATCTCCAGAAAGAAAAAAGGTACACAGGCGAACACAGCCTTCTAATGGAAATGCAAGCTTTTATTCTTATTATTATTTTTAAATAACAATCAAAATAGCAAAACATTTCTTTCTTCATCATAAGAAACTGACTTTGATCCCCAGCACAGTCATTGAGTGGAAAATTGAACTACACTATAATTGCTTTCCCTGTGACCGATAAAGTGGTGTAACAAATTTTGTGTTTGAATGATAAAATCAGCAATTGGCCCCCAGCAATTCCTTCGACCATTCCTCCAAGGACACCAGCGTCCCATCAGGCTCCAGGGCTAGAGCAAAGGCTGAAGAACTGTAAACCTACTCCAAGTCGTTGTTAGAGATTCACTTTCTCTGATGCTCCTTATTTTTTCTTTCTTTTTTTTTTTTTTTAATAGAATGCTATATGAAAAGCTTTTATGTATTTATTTGCTTGATTTTAAAATGACTGGGCTAAGTACTTCTAGATCAGCTAAAAAAAATATAAATAAAATCAAAGAATCAGATGGAAGCTTATTGCAGCTATATAAACTAAAACTATCCCAAATAAAATATATTTTACTCCACAGTAAAATCTGGTTAGAAGGAGAAAATTGCTTTCCTCATAAGTACAGATAAGTCCCAGAGCTTGTAGATGCATAAAACATGTAAGAAAAATTTCCTCCCACAGAAGCGATGAGAGTTATATTTTAAGGTCATTTTGATGAGGTTTTAAGGTAAGAAGTAAATCTTTATGTCTTAACCACTGAAGTTGCAATTAAAGGAGTCAGAAACAAATGGAAAATTTAGATGCAAAGAAACATTCATATTTAACTCTATTTATTTGTGAGTTTAATTAAAGAAAAGAAAGTGTGAACTGAGTGTTATTTTAATTTACACTTTAAGCTGATTATAGACTTAGAAACCGCACATTAGTTCCCTATTTTAAAAGTTATTCCTCTTTGTTTACTTTTCTTACACGGCAAATAGAATTTTTAGTGGAAATCTCAGAAGGTGCCTTTAGCTTCTCTCTCAGAAATTCCCAGGGGCTCTACCCCAGGTGGTGCTCTACTGGGTAGCACCCAACAACCTCTGCAGGTGTGGGTGGAATGAATTAAATTCACTTTCTCCTGGCCCTCACCCTAATTTACAAACCCACCCTCCTGAAAATGTGTAAATAGATGGGAATTAATAATTTATTCCCTTTCTCTCTCCCTCCCTGTTATTCCATGGATTTAAGAGATATTTTTACACCTCCTGCTATTTTCATACTTTCTACTTTACCCATCCCTAAAGGAAGTGCCAGGTTGCTACCTCAGGTGACCTAAAGGTGTAGAGGTGAGTGCTGAGCTGGTGGGAACTGTCACTTTTTCTTGTTTCCTTGGTGACAAGAGGTGCAATATCCTGTTCCTCATTTGCCTCAGTTTAGGTCATACACTGGCTTGTTTTGCATTCCTACTGTTAAGATAAAATAATGATCAGCAAGCCACCTTGAGATTTAACGTGAGATGCCTTCACTTTGAAATACAGAAATTAATGCCAACAATTAATGCAAATTAATGCAAACAATGCACATGACTAATGCTGTGTCCTGCTGTCTTTATGTCCCTTGCTGTCATTTCACTGATATGGTTTACAACATGACATAAAAATAGTTTTAATGGTAGAACTGGTGGTAGGCAGGAGAGTCGAGGGCAATGGGAGAAACATGGGAATGAGCAATCAGTATCAAGATCTGAGACTGGATTGATGTGAAAAGGAAAAAAAAAGCACAAAAAATTATAATAATCTGCATTCTTAGTCAGATCATACATATGAGCTTTGAAAGGATTAAGACTTGAATTCTGACTATATCCATAACAGCTAATCAAATAGTTATGGACTACAGGCATGGGGATCAAACATTGTAATTGTCCAGGTGTGATGTTTCTAGTATTGCCCTAGATGATATCCTGACATAGTCTGAGACTTGGCACAGTCCACAGACCATTCTCAATAGGTTTTTTGGATGCAGCCACTCAGTTTTGGAGGTTCAGTTTAGTACTATGGACATAGACCATCCTACACCACTTGGCTCAGTGTGAAAGAGACTTGTCATTGTTCAATATATTAAAATGGAACTAGTTGTTATCCACATTTCTTAATACAGAAATAATTGTGGTTCCACATCACCTGCACAGGCAGAGTGTAAGAGGGAGCCTCCTTCCTCATCTAAAGTAAAACTGCTGGGATCAGTGGAGGCTGGCTCCTGCTCTGCTGTACTGGTTTCAGAGTGTATTTGGCTTACTATCAAGCCAGATCCATGAAATTTTAAAGGTCTTTGGAAAAAAACATTGCTTAAAATCAGATTATTTCACTGATCCAGGGTTAGAATTCCACTCTTCCAACAGCTGATGTGACAAGGTGAAAGGGGTGCTAATCATCAGGGAAAGGAGAGACTTCAGCGAGTCTCCATCAGTGGGATGGAGACACACATGCAGGCCACTTAAACCTTGTGTCATCAACAAGGGAGGGTCATAAAACAAGACATTTATCACCTGGTAGACTCTTTTGAATCACTTAGCTTTCTGTGTTGGCATTCCCTTTTCCCACTATATCATGACAGTTTTCCTCTGACTCAAAGAACACATCAAAAAGTGGGAAGCATCTCCTGTGGACCACAGCAAACTGAGGAATTATGGAACAGGAGGAGGTTTGTGGCACCACAGCCATAAATTGAGATTTTGAAGAAAAACTGTGCATCCTGCCCAGCACACATGGATCAGCAATTCCACCTTTGCCTGCTTGTAAGGGGAGCACAGTGAAGAAATAGCCAATGTAAATCTCTGGGATCAATAGTGACATCCATTTTTGTCTTTATCTAATGATTTTGTGAAATCAATAATAAAATCAGATACTACTGTGTGCTGGTATGCTGGGAACCAATGCCAGCACTCTAAAGCTGGCCATGTGTGCTGCCCTACAGAAATGCTTACTCCTCTGAACAGATTTGAGACACAAAATTACGTGGGATTAGCCCAGCTGGGTATCCCTGTGGGGAAGCACAGCCCATGGAGAACCACATCCCACGTGAAATGCTCTTGTGACTTTTGGCAATCTGCAGTTAAATGGAATGTCACAGGCTGATCCAAGTAGGCTCCTGATGCTTTGTGAGGTAGGACAGAGGGAGTCCATCTTTAAGGGTGACAGTGGCATTGGCCCACTGTCTTTTGGGCAAGATGGGTGCAGTGTCTGGCAGCCACTTCCACAGCCTGATTCAATTCCTGGCTGCTTTGGGCAGTCCTGATCTGAACTATTGCAAGCACAATTAGATGGAATCAGAAAACACTGCAGGTGTTAACTTTGCAGAGCAGGCTTGTACAAAAAACACATTGGAGGATTTTATGTATTGATTAAGTGGAGTAATATTAATATATCTTTTGCCTCCAGTCAGTTTCCCTCTCTTCAGAACATCCCCAGTTGGGAACCAAGATATTTTCCCTTATTCCAGCTGAATAATAATGCCATAAACTTTGGTGTTACTGTTTGACCTGTGTCTGCCTCTTCTTTCTCTTGTATTTTATTTTATTTTATTTATTTTGTTTTATCTAGTTCTCCAGAGAAAACAATTTCACTGGTTTCTTTCCATCCTCCCTCTCACGTGTCCTCCCATCCCACCACTGATGCAGTGACTGGTGGTAGGCAGCTCTGTCTCCCTTGACCTCGTCAACATCAGAAAGCATTTTCAAATCTCAGTCATCTCTGACAGCCTTTGAGCAGAGAAATGAGACAGTCTCCCTGACACAAAGGCTTCTGGCCTGGGGTAAAAAAACTCCTTTTGAAACAACAACAACAAAAAAAAATTCCCTCAGAACACTCCACACACCACATAGTTTTCCATTCATCTTGCTCTGCAGCCCCTCTACACTGCATTAGTTTTCAGGGATTACAGTTTTTCTGTTTATTGTTGGCCAACCACCACACCTAAGATACTTTGCTGTTCCATTCTGTAATTTTCCAGGAAAGAAAGGCACCAGTTTTTACACAGAGCAATTGTGATACCTGGCTCTGTGTTGGTAATTGGCCCTAGGGCTGGTTTCAAAGGTTTCTGCTGCACACAGAGACTGATACAAGCATATATTGAAGAAGCGTGGGAGGTTTTTCTGGAGTAGAGCATGCAGATTTCTTTTAGATGGAAGAAATGAGGCACTGGAAGGGTTGTGAACTGGTCAAATCTCCTCTTTCCAGCCTACTATTTCTGTTTTGTGAGATCATATGGAGTACAAGCCTCTTGCAAACATATTAACTCTCCAGCACCTTAGGACAACACCTACAGTCAAGTTAATGTCCTACTTTTCCACTTTCCACTCACTCTAATGGAAAGCTGCTTGCCTGGATGCAAAATTCATCACTTATCATTCCAAAATATACCCCTATGAATTTCATTGTTATTGATGCCTAGCTTCATAGAGATGGAAATTATGGGCACACCAGCAGGGAGGGGAAGGCAAGTGAATGTATTAAGTCCCTCAATGCTGGCTGAGATGGGACAGCTCAGTTGTTGATTCCCACAGCCCCCAACCTCTTGCAGTAATGTGAAGCTATTGTTACATGCTTTTTATAAAATCAGACACGTTTGCTGGGCTTTTGCATCTTGCCACATTGAAGGGACAGATGTTTTTGCTCGTAATGTGAAAGAATTTCCTTCTATTCTTCTCAACAGTGCTCCATGAAGATTTGTGCAGCTTCTGCCGAGCTGTCTCCACTCACAAATACACTCTGGCTTTGCATTTGAAGAATTTAGGCAGTCATCAGCTCCCCAAAGCAGCCTAAGCTGAAGGGGAGATGTGAATATTTCACAGTAAGAGAGCAGCCCCTTGACGTTCTTTCTGTTGCACCAATTGTTTATGACAAGAGCACCAAGGGAAAACACCATGATCTGATTCCTTGTGTTTTCGTTGTGCTGGGCTCACATCTGTTCTGATTAGACCAACAGCAGCATTTGACTCCATTCTTAATCCAAGAATGGAAGCTGAAGCACAGGTAAAGCACTTCTGGCACGGCGAGGCACGCGGCAGAGCTGAGCTGCTGCGCCACACGTGATGGGGTGCAAGGGCTGGCTCCAACACCAGCTGTGACTGGCAAATTCTTTCTCATTAAGTGCTGCAGGCCTAGCAAATTTGGGTGAATAGCTACAGATAAATATCCAGGAAAACTTAACCCTCCTCAAGAATGCGCATGTCTTTATTGGAAAAGGAGGTGTTCTTGCTGAGGAAAGAACTGGAAAGTCCTGGGATATTTGTGCCAAAGATGGGACCAATCAGATTTCCCTTGTCAATTTTCTGTTTCTGTTTTTCACTATGGTATAATAAATAATAATTATTACAAAGTACCCCCTGGTGTTTTGGGTTTTTTTCCCTCCTTCTCCCTCCTCCCATTTATCATAAAGGGAAGATTATCAATATTTATGGATCTTATATTGTTAATGGTATGTTTGGATTTTGATTCATAGAGCTGGATCAACCTTTATTTCTGGCACTGTTTTCATGGAACATTAAGTACCAAGATTTTTAGATAAGTGCTTGTAAAATAGAAATAAAATAAACACGAGTTCAGCTGCAATAGCACAATTTTCACATTTTTAAAACTTTATCTGGTAAAGAAATGAAAACTCAGTTTTATGTAAAATGCTAAGAGTTTTTTTCTAGTCTAAAATAGAAAAAATAATAAAAAGAGGGGGGAAAAGATGAAAGTTTGAAAGGGACATATTTTTGTTACACCTGGCTTCTGTTAATCAGCAAAGGTATATTTTCTATAGAAAACGTGATTTATTTTACTGACCAAAGCCTCAAGAAAAAGACAAGGTCTTCTAACAATTCCAAAGATTTAGTTTTATAGCAAACCTTTGGACATATAAACTCATCTTTTTATTTTCATTGACAGCTTTCCTCTTCTGTCTGGAATTCTTATAGCAAAGAAAATTCCAGTGGCCAAACAACCAGAAGTTACTTGTCAGGTATTTACAACTTCACATTTTCATCATTCCTTGATGAGAAGATTGTTTGCTTATTTCTTTTTCAGTTTTTCTCCTTTCACTACTTTAAAGAAAGCCAGTGAGTTCTTCAAGACACATTTCAGCAGGTATTCAATGTCTTTATTGACATGTTTTTTCCAAAGATCATTCTTTTGGATGAGAACTTCTATATTTTGTGGTAGCTTCAAAGAAGAATGGTGGGCACACTTTAACATGAGTAATGAATATCTTCAACATGATCTCCTCAATATGAGTAATGAATATCTTAATCAAACAGAGCTCAATTATATTCTAGGGAGTCTATTAAAATGGTGTCCAGTCTGTAATTCTAACAATCCTATCATCTGATTTAAAAAAAAAAAAAATTGTAGATATCCGATTCCATGTCCCATTCCTGGAAATGTTCAAGGCCAGGTTGGATGGGGCTTGGAGCAACCTGGGATAGTGGAAGGTGTTCATGGCAAGGGGTTGGAATAGGATGATTCTTAAGGTTCTTTCCCACCCAAGCTGCTCTGTGATGTTATCACAGTCTATGAAAAAATGGTCTTGAGATAGGTGAATCAAATATTTTTGATTGAAGATGTCTAAAGAAGGATTTCCTCCCCTCTCCCCACAATCCTCCTGCTTAGGTGGTTCTCAATCACCTGATGCAGTTATTGCAATTTTGGGCTGGATTTGTATCTGTTGTTGTTATTTAGAGAGTTAACTCCCTCCCTCAGCAGGAGTCACCCATATGCAAGGTTTTCTACCTAAGCCACAGATGACAGCAAATAGCATTAAGCTAGAGCTGATTTCCTCTTTCCTTCATCTTTCTACTTACTGAAGAATTCTTACTCTGGGGGAAAAGAAAAAAGGCAAACACATGGTCCTCTTCTAACAGTCCAGGCAAAGAAGCCAATGCAGAATAGCAACTAGGGGATGATTTATTGATCAAACTTCATTCTCTGAGCAGTATTTAGCATCCATGCAGTAATAAAAAGAAACAGACAGCTCTGCTGGCTCCTTAAATCCTGATGCTTGCTGCTAATTCCTCTGAATACATTACCTGAATCAAACACATAAGGCTTCTCTTGGCTTTGTCCCATTTTGAGCCCCAAGGTATGATTTCCATGGACCAGCACTGAAAAATACCTAAATATTTCTCCCTGCTGCCATCTCTCCAGCCATCCCCAGCAGTTGAATCACAGTGTCTTGACTGTATTAGGCTCCAGGGGGTAAGC